>NC_141886.1:4676057-4709507 GCF_030686135.1 Camelina sativa | reverse complement strand
GAGACTCAATTCGAAGCTGCTTATTGCGAAAGATCAGTTAGAAGCAGTATTTGCAGCGGAAGAAAGAATCAGCTCTCTTGCTGACAATTTAACTACTTCATTTGAGAAGCTAAAGAATGATAGAGAAGCTACAAAGAAAGAGGAGCTTGAGCTTAAAGAAGAAGCAACGGTCATAAAGAGTGAAGTACATAAAACTGAAATAGGAATTGGTGAGAAGGAGAAAGAGTTGCTTTTCAAGTTAGATGAGCTTAAGAAAGCCAAGCACGCAGAGGCTTTAGCTCTCGAGAAGCTTGAGTCTATGGCAGAGAAGACAATGGAAACTCGGGAAATGGAATCTCAGAGAAGTTCAACCATCACAATCCCAAGATTCGAGTACGAGTATTTGAGTGGACAAGCTTGTCACGCGAAAGAAACTGCAGAGAAGAAAGTGGAAGCTGCAATGGCATGGGTTGAAGCACTCAAGGCTAGCACTAAAGCGATTTTGTTAAAGACGGAATCTTTAAAGAGAGTGAGTGGGAAAACAATGGTGGAAGAAGAAAGGGCATCGTTCAGGATGCAGAGGTCGCTATCGATAAAGAGAATGGTCCAAGATGAGATTCAAAAGTTCAAACAGAACTCAGAAGACTATGGCGTGATCAGGCCTTCTAAACCTATAAGAAAATCGCTTCAAAGTTACGAAGAGAACTCAGGAGACAAAGGCTTGATCAACTCTCCTAGACCAATAAGAAAATCGGCAAGGCTTAGTGGGAAGTTCACACCGGTTCAAGGAGGGAAGTCGAGAAGATACTCATCAGGGAACAGAGGGACTCCAACGTTCTTTGTAATCAAGAAGAAGAAGAAAGTTCCAAACTTGGTTAAATTTTTTAGCAGGAAAAGGCGTAACTCCTCTTTAGAACAACAATGAGAAGTTTATCTTGTTGCCGTAACTTAGTTTTGTTTTGCTTGCATTTTAAGTTTCACATTGTTTGTAATTGTAATGTATAGCTTATAACCGGTTTATTGTTTTGAATTTTATTGTATTTATGTACACTTGAGTTGTATATGAATAAAGATAAGTAATATCATTTGTTTTAGTAATTTGAATAGTTTAAACTAGAACCAAAAATGTTTTAGTAAGTTGGATTAGTGACGGACCCACGTAGAGCTTAGGTGGGTCAACTGACGGGTAAAATGTTGAAATAGTATAGTTTTGCATGTAAAATTGTTAATTTTCAGTAGCATAATTGGTTTTCCTTTAATATGTTGACCCCCCCCCCCCAACCTCGGTTCGACTCCCCCTCATTACGCCAATTGTCTCTTCTTTCTATTTAACTAGCTTTTAAATATTTTTTTGACCTGGGTAAATTTTTATCCAATGGGTAATACGTTTTTGGGCGTAATCATCTCTCTTTTTTTTTCACTGGAACATTTCCATTATATTATACCAAGATGAAATACAGGATGAGATGCGTTTTTGAAATCCTAAAACCTGCGGAAAACAAAGATATCCCCGGAAGCTTAAACCCGATACACGGGAACAAAATATACAAACTAAATCCAAAAGAAAAGTTCTCAAAATCATTGGAGAAGTCGGAAGAGAACATTAATCGCGGGACTAAGTACTCAAGAGTCGATGTCGAAAGGACCTGCAAACGCAATGGAAGAGATCCAAGGATAGATATCACCGCGAAGATTTAACCCATATAAAAACGAATACTTCGAACAAAATAAGCAAAGAACTCGAATCTAATTCCTAACCACCTAATCTTGAACCGAGAATCTACATCTAGAACTATGCCTCCCCACAAATGGACACTTGCCACAAGAGTTTAGCCTTACAAGAACTGATATGGAACAGACCACGAAACAAACCTATTTATTTTCTAGACTAATGGCAGTGAAAGGAAAATTGGTTTAAAGATTCAATGGACCAATAAGAAGGTAAACGAAAGCTATCCTAAACCAAACAAGAGACCCGACCGTAACTCCCTCGGGATCGAAAGCTAGACTAGATGGCCTAACAAACCAGTAGAATAAGCAGAAAAACAACAACTAAGGCCAACATCAAACAAGCCGGGGATATACCAAACTAGCTTAAATTGATGAGATTGAGCTCGATTACCGGACAAAAGAATTGACCGCACCACCCCCTCTGAAGAGACAACTCCGACGAACACCACCGACTAACACGATGGACCAGATCTGTTACTTCAAAGGTAGAGCGAGACTCTTGAAAACACGGCAAAACGAGGACGAATCGCTGGTAATACAAAGTCAATACACAAGTCGATCGAACAAGACAGCAACATCTTCAAGATCATCAACAGATCTACAACTGGAATCCAGAGTAGTTCCACTTCCAATCTCGTCGGGAGAGGTCAAAAACCGCTCGAGGACTACACAACCGACAGGAACACTACAACAGAAGGAAGAAAACTATAAAGAAAGCACAACCCCGGGGCTATAAAGCCACCGGATGTTGGCCATAGACCAAAGACGGCGGCTTTTGAGTTTTTAGAGGAGAGAGGCGAGAGAGAAAATTAGGTTAGAGGAGAGAGGGATGACAGAATTCGCGTAATCATCTCTCTCAAATGGGCAAAGTTCAGCTTCCATATTATAGAAGGACCAAACATTTTCGCCACTAGCCAAGCCGACCACAAATTTGGTATAACCTTTTCGTATAACAATAAGAAAAAAAAAGTAAATAAAACTAAAACCTAATTCAATTAGAATGAATCATTTTAGTTTGCTGTATTAAATCTTCTTTTCAAAATTGTGAAACTAAATTAATGTTAAAGTAAGACCAAATTATGTAGTACTCAAAATGTTTGGCCATGACTCGTGAAGTTGACTTTTAAGTAGTGTATTTGTGTTTTTCATGTTTTTTCCGACACATGTTGTTAACTCTTATTCCCCAAACTAGTTGAGATTTGTCTCTTAATTAAGACCCAAAATGAAAAGAGAAACAAACAATTCTAGAAGTAAACTAGAGAGAACAAATCAAGTCGAACCGAAACTTAAATTGACCGGTAAAATAACTTATTCTAGTTGGAGATTTGACTTTTAGGATCAACAAGTAAAAATTGTCAATACATTTCCCCACCACTAAACAACTAGAAACTAGCAAAGCTGTTCCTCATTACATTACGTGCCCCCTACTGTTCCAATGATCGCCTCAATCATCGCTAATTCCATTGACATATAAAATGAAATATATATACACATACAAAATTTCAAACATTTATTAATTACAATTTGTTTGATGCATAGAATTTAGATGCAACTTTCTACCAAAAAAAAAAACAAAACAAATATCTTCAAAAATTTAGGATTAAAAAGAAGTTATAACTGTTGACTTAAAAAACCTAGGCCAGTCCAAGCTATAGCAACACTATTGATTAAAACATGCTACTTCTTGAGAGAGATATTTAATAGCCAAGCTTTATATACTCAATTCAGAATTGATTTCTCTTCTGAAATGGCTCAATCATTTCTCATTCTCTGTTTCATTCTAACTCATTTCATTGGCATATCTACTTCTCTAAACGATCAAGGTCAACTCTTCTCTCTTTTAAACAATTCCTACAAAACCAGAATAACTCTGTTTTTACCAATTGGAACTCGTCAGATCCAAACCCTTGTTCTTGGCAAGGTATTACATGTAATGATGATTTGAGAGTTGTGTCGATTCGTCTTCCTAATAAACGTCTTTCGGGTTCTCTTCCTCCTTCCATTGGTAGTCTCTTGTCGCTTCGTCACATTAACCTTAAAGACAATGAGTTTCAAGGGAACTTACCTGTTGAACTCTGTGCACCTAAAGGGGTTCAAAGCTTGGTTCTTTCTGGCAATTCTTTTTCCGGGTCAGTTCCTGAAGAGGTAGGGATCTTCAAGAGTCTCATGACTTTGGATCTTTCTGAGAAATCTTTCAATGGTTCGATCCCTTTGTCGCTTATTCAATGCAAGAGGCTAAAGACACTAGTTCTTAGCACGAACAGTTTCACTGGAGATCTTCCAACCGGATTCAGTTCTAATTTGGTTCATCTCCCTGAATCTTTCTTTCAATCGTTTAACTGGAACAATCCCCAAAGATTTTGGAAGTCTGAAGAATCTGAAAGGTACTCTTGATCTTTCTCATAACTTCTTCTCAGGTATGATTCCAACAAGTCTTGGAGATCTACCGGAGCTTCTATATGTCGATCTCTCTTACAATAACCTCAGCGGTCCGATTCCTAAATCCAACGTACTGTTGAATGCCGGTCCAAATGCTTTCCAAGGGAACCCTTTCCTCAGTGGATTACCCTTAAAGGTTTCTTGCATCACAAGAAACACAGGGATAGTTCCTTCTCAGCTATATACAAGAAGAGCCAACCATCACTCTAGACTCTGCATCATCGTTACAGCCACTGGAGGCACACTCGCCGTAATCATTTTTTTTGCTTCATTATTTATCTACTGTCTTCGAAAAGCATCAGCTTGTGCAATCAAAGATGATTCCGAAGAGAAACTGAAGAAGACAAAACCGGAGTTTTTTTGTTTCAAGACAGAATTAGAATCTGAAGCGCTTGATGAGAAGAAAACTCATCAACAGGTTTTCATACCAATGGACCCGGAGATCGAATTTGACCTCGACCAGCTACTGAAAGCTTCGGCTTTTCTTCTAGGGAAGAGCAGGATCGGGCTAGTTTACAAGGTTGTTCTTGATAACGGGTTAATGTTAGCTGTTAGACGATTGGAAGATAAAGGTTGGTTAAGGCTCAAAGAGTTTCTAGCTGATGTCGAAGCAATAGCGAAACTCAAGAACCCTAATGTCTTGAATCTCAAGGCTTGTTGCTGGTCTCCAGAAGAGAAGCTCTAGATCTATGATTACATACCAAATGGTGATCTTGGTTCTGCAATTCAAGGTACGTTTAGTGTCGAAATCGCATAAATCCATGGTCCATATGTATATACTTTAGATTCGAGTCTGATTTATACAAGTTTATGACAGGTAGAGCTGGTAGCGTGTCCTGCAAGCAATTAACTTGGCCGGTCCGGTTAAGTATATTGAGAAGAATCGCCAAAGGATTGATGTACATTCACGAGTTCAGTCCCAAAAGATACGTCCATGGACACATAACCTCAAGCAACATACTTCTTGGACCAAATCTTGAACCGATTTGGTATGTTCTTGATCCGGTTTGGTATGTTCTTGATTCGGTTTTGGCTGGGGATAGAGATTTGGAAGATAGTATGGTTCAAGTGATCAAGATCGGTTTAGCTTGTGTACACAAGAACCCAGACAAAAGACCACTCATGAGAAATATCTACGACAGCTTCGAAAAGTTTGTTTCTTCAGTTTAAATAATTTATTTATGATCGATTTGATTTTTTTATGTTTTTACTTTATATTTTTGATATTACAGTGTGCTATAAGAAAATGAATAATTTGACAAATTTTATGTATAATCTTTTTTTTGTTGTTGTTAATAATGAATTATTAATAAATTTGTGTAATAATCGTAACTATTTTTATGTTTATGCTTCAATAATTATATAATTCAAGCAAATATTGAACTTATAAAACAAAATGAAGACAAGAGTAATCTGATTAGAAATAGACAATCAACAAAAATGTTAATACAAAATTAACATAAATGTTTGTAATAAACCCGAACCCGACCCGGGATTAAGAACCGGAGCTTGTACTCATAGGTCAAACCTATCTTTAATGTCATCGAAACTGTACCCGCCGCCAACACCAAACCCATACCCAAACCCGAACCCGATACCGCAACCTAAACCGAATCCAAGAACCACATTAGAATGGTTAAGACCTTCATTGGCGCCAATCCCGAGCCCACCGGTGAGACCAAAGCCGATTCCAGCGCCGCAGCCAATACCGCCACCGATTCCTGGACCAGTGGTTGTGTTCTTGATGCTCTCGATTTGTCCACGGAGGAATCTGGTAACCGGAAACTCGGATTTCCCGGTTTTGACCTCTGGTTTACGGCTCCAGAGTTTATTTGATGTCATTGGTTTTGTTGTGATTGGGCAAATGACAATCACTGAATTTTGTGAATTTATGGAGTGATGAGAAAATCAGATAAGATTTGAGAAAGAAAACAAAAAATTGACAAAGTGTATGATGCATTGCGTTTCCGTATTTATTGGGCTTATTTACATATGTATTGGGCCGAAACCCATTAAACTTTTTTTTTTTTTCCTTTTGTCGTCACACCCCCATTTACAATCTCAATTCTCGTGTATTTTAAGAAAATGTATTGTTCAATTCATTAAATAAGTAAAAGATGTATAGAGTTCATGAAGTCACGATCAAGCTGGAGCTGGATTATGGACCCATGGAGGCATTTTGGTAGCTATGTTTAGGGGTGCTAAAATGAGTTCAGATTCATGGGTAAACTTAATGTAACCATATCCATATGAACTCATTAAATTGGAAATGTGGGGTTTAATGAGTTTATGAAATAAGTTTGGCTAAAACGGGTTGATGAGTTTTTGTCGGTTTACAAAACTAAACCATAAAAAATAATGGATCGTAAAAACTAAAAACAAAAAAAATACAAAGAAAAATAAAGTTAATTCTCACAAATAGCACAAAAATAAGTTTTCAAGTTTAACACATCATCTTTAAACTCCAAAAATAACATTTGGAGATGTCAGCATGGAATGAGATTCAGAAGATGGTATTCATTAACTAATAAAGATGTCATCTCCCGTTTCTAGAGATGTGTTGTTGGGAAGCAATGTAACAGATAGATCGTAACCATTGATTGTTACAAAGTTTATTGAAGTTTCGTCAAAAGAATGATAGCCAAACAATATAATCATGTAAGGAAGAAGACGAATAATAAATATAATAAATTTGATAATCTATTAGCGCGTAAGGCTTATAAAGAAAAGCGTTTAATTCACTTGTTCGATTGTGTTTTCTTCTTCTTAACTTTTAATCATCTCTTTGTTAGACATGTATGTCCTAGAATAACTATGTAATATATGTTTCAATTTTAATAAAGTACTAAAGTAAGATGTTAAAAAAAAAATGCTATATAAGAATTAATTATGATTATAAACTTACATTTGGATTAGCTTTATTCTAAAGTAAAATGTTGAAGAAAAGGTTAAAACTGTAAATTCGATAGGGTTGTTGGGTTAGAAGGAAGGAAACATTTTCTAGTTAGTTAGCTACAACGAAAGATTTTGATTGAAGTATATACACATCGGACGAGGGACCATAGTTAGTTAGTTTAAGTTGTGCTCTTGAAGCAAACTCCCTTACCTTTACTACTACGGTCGTTAACAACGTGAAACTATACAAACAATATACAAACTAAAAAAAAATCTAACATTTGATCATCAATTAATTAACTATTCTCTTATTCATGATTGGTCCAACCAAACTTAATAAATGGAATTTTTTTCTTCAAACATATCAATACATACTTCCTTATTCTCCAAATTACAAGCAAAACTTCCCCTCCTAACAAACACTTTGTTTCCATCCAAATTTTTATAGTTGCTCATTGAATATACTAATAATGTTTTTAACTAGTTTCCTGATAGTTTGAACGTAAATCGGAACTTCGTCTATCGATATTTTGTCCTTCGATTTACTATAACATTCCAATCATGTACATCCATGAACTTAAAAAAGTCTCCTTTCAAGCAAATTGAATGGGAGAAAGAGCTCTAAACTTCCTTTAAAATCCATAATTCATCCATGTTATATTAACTAAATTCAAATTTTATATCTAGTTAAATAAAAATATAATTACTATTTTCTCACAAGATGTATAAAGTGTGTTACTGTAAACTAAAACACTAGTCTTTTTTGGTAAAGAACTAAAACACATAGTTTTGTTGTTGAAGTTATCTAAAAACAAAAAAATACAAATATCTATTATTCTGTTAGACATCTCTAACGGTTCTGAAGTTGGCGCGAAAAAAGTGAAGTGGGTAGAGGTAGAATACTCCTCTGTACTTTACCTTAACCATCAGGAAGCAATTCACCAACCAATTAAACACAATCACATCCTTAGATCATCTCATCGTACGGTCTAATATATGTAATGTAACAATCTTCCCATAGTCTCTTCCGTATACGATCTTTATCTCTTCCTTCTTCCTCACCTCTCTCTCGTCCTTCTCTGTTTTCACAGTTTATATACAGAGAGCATTGTTCACATCTCTTACTTCACCGCTCTTTCTCGTTCAGGTACTCTCTCTTTCTCTCTCGCTCCTCCGAGTTTGATTTTTAGATTTAATAGGATTCAATTTTGTGAATTCACACATTGTTTGTGTTATCTTCTTCAGGAAGCTTTCGAAGATTTGCTAAAAAAAAATGGAGAAACTCGCGGCGACTACTCTAACAGATCTAGCATGTGTAACGGCGCTAAACTCAAACTCGCCGCCGCCTCCGTTATCACCGATCTCTGAGAAAAGCTTCAGCAACAAACATCAAGAAGAGTTCGCCGCAAGCTTCGCTTCCTTATACAACTCGATCTTCTCGCCGGATTCTCAGTTTCCGACCTCGTTATCGCTCTCTCCATCTCCGCCGTCGTCGTCTTCTCCACCTGCTCGCGACGATACAACTACAGAGCATCGTCTGCGTCAAGCGCGACTCATCCTCGAGTACGATGAACTCAACGAGCATTACGAGCTTTGTATCAACCGTCTTCAGTCTCTGTTGACGGAACTCGACTCTCTCCGTCGCGAAAACGATGCTCTCCGTTTTGAAAACTCAGATCTGCTCAAACTTATTCATCTCTCTACTTCTTCCTCTTCCTCCTCCTCCTCCGTATCTTCGCCGCCGCCGATTCATAATCATAACCGTCAGTTCCGTCACCAGATCTCCGATTTCGCTCCGATTCATAAGCATCATTCTCGTTCCGCGAAGAGAAACTCGTTGCCTAAGACCATCTCCGTCAGATCTCCAGGTTATCTCAAGATCAACCAAGGACGAAGCCATGGATTTGGAGCTTCGGATCGTCAAACGAGTCAACTCAGCAACACCGACTCGGTAATTTTAATTTCTCACTTTATTTATTAAATTATTATTTTCCGATTTTATTTTTTTAAATAATAATGACGTCATAAATATATCTCTCTGTGTAGGTCTCACTCTCATCTCAAAAGGTGTGTGTAGCAAGAAAAGAGAGAGAAGCTTTAGAGCTTGAGGTGTATCGTCAAGGGATGACGAAGACGGAGCTTTGTAACAAATGGCAAGAGACTGGAGCTTGTCCTTACGGCGATAACTGCCAATTCGCTCACGGAATCGACGAGCTCCGTCCTGTGATTAGGCATCCGCGCTACAAAACTGAGGTCTGTAGGATGATTGTTACGGGAGCTGCGTGTCCGTACGGTCACCGTTGCCATTTCCGTCACTCTCTTACTGATCAAGAGAGGATGATGATGATGCTCACTCGCTGATCTATTGAGGAAGGGAGAAGAAGAAGAAGGTCTCACCCAAAAAATGGGTAATAATTAGTGGGGTTGGTTGTGTACAGATTTGATATAAATATGGTAACTTTTTCTGGGTAATTGAATGAGGGAAGAAACATATTTGCATAGGAATAAAGAAGATAAAGATGTTATAGGGAAATTATAATTAGGGTATGGATATGAAAGGGAAAGGAGAATTGTTAAGTTTTGAGATATCTATAGCTTTGATTACACACGCTCACACTTACAAAAAGAAGATAAGAATCATATACTCAGATCAACATAGATCTAAGCAACGATTACAGAGATCAACATTGATCTCTCTACAAGCACATCGCTTGGTTAGAAGCTCATCGCTTCATTCACAATCTTCAACAATAAGCATAATGAAGAAGAAGAGCTTCACGACTCTTTTAAGTTGATTCCTTAACCGCCAAGCCTCTTTCTCGTTCCAAGTATTTGCTCTCTTCTTTATCTCTGTCCACGTCATCCTCTTCTTCACTTACTTCCTTATGAAGAATCGTATCAAGAATTGAAGAAATGTGTGATTCTCTCTTTTCGACTTTGGGATGTTGATTCTTTTGGATATGTTGTTTGTATTTCTCTCGGATTAAGAAGGAGAAGGGACCTGGAAAAGGATTTTAGATTCAACAACGATATTGAATTTGTATTGATGAAAGTTTTTTTTAACTTTGTGCATAACTCTGCAACTTACTTATTCAGTGTTTCTATCTTCTGTTTGATTTGGTTTGGGAGTTTACATACCGCAGTGCAAAATTACAGATCATACACTAATGTGTTGGTATAGTTATGTTCTTTCTAAACATGGAAATACATTCATGGGAAACGATTGACTTGGTTTGTTGTGAAGATATGAGGTTGTTTCTTGGTAATCTTGGTTTGTTGTGAAGATATGAGGTTGTTTCTTGGTAATCTTGGTTTGTGTATTTATGTCCAAAGAGTAGTCTCTGGAAACCGCCACTCATAGAATGTGTTAGTTTACTCATTCAATGTTCTTATGTTCTGTTTGATTTGTTTTGGGAAGAGTAATCTCTGGAAACCGCCACTCGAGTTCCTGCATTATGCTGACAAACATAGTCTAATTCATAGAATGGGTTAGTTTATCTAGAACTATGTGTTTTGCTAATATTATCATTGGAGAAGAATGCAGTGACTGTATCTGGATGATATATTATGTATCAAGTTGTTCTGTTTAGGTTCGGCAAGAAATAGCAATTTCTATGCAGAAATCTATTTCTTGACGATTTTGTGATTAGAAGTTGTCACTAGTTAGTTCCTGCCATACGTTGAAAAACTTGGTCTAAGTCATATGATGTCTCTGTGTTAGTGGATCTAAAACTACTTCTTTTGCTAAATTGGTTTTAACTGACAAGGTGGATGAAGTTTGTAGAATTTCATTGGGATACTTACTAGCTGGAAGATACATTGTGAATCTTCGAGAGTTAGATGATCAAGTTTGTTACATTTTCCTTTCATATGGAGTATGCTTTGTCTTTTGGTTGAATTTGGTGGCTAGTGGTACTAACTGGTACTTTACCAGGACTAGGTATATTACATTTTACTATATTAGACCGTTTTTGATATCAGTATGCTAGTTTGATTAAAATCTAGGTTACTGAAGGTCAAATACATTCAACCTGGCTTTTTAAAAAAAAAAATATGAGTATTGTCTTAGAGAATAATCACGTTTTACCGCTGTCTCAGGTTAAAACAGTCTTTGGTTTAGCATTGACTCCCTTTGTAGGTTCGAACAAACGGTAAATACAAAGAAAGTAAGAATCCTGTGTTCATTCTGCGTCGTAGGTTGGACTAGCTCTAGTGAATGATTTAAACAACTGTATTTAGCCTAAATGAGTAGCTTTATGCAGCATGTATTACTTATATGCATTGGCGTTGTGCCCTTTTCTAGACTCTGGTCTTCTGAACTTACCATGTTTATTTGGACTGTACCTAGGATCTTATCATTTTTAGAAGTTTGGAGCTACAATAATGATAAATCGTCGCTTAGTCGTTTGTGGGATGGTTAATCCTACATTATTACATTTTGAAGATCTTACTAAATGTTGCCACTGCACGCTCCTTTATGCAGAGTTGAATCATCGATTTCACTTTATTGCATACACTTTTAGTTATTATTTTCTTGTCTGAAATTTGTGACTTTCATGAGTTATACCTTTGTTTTGAACTCAGCATGAGGTTACTGGAAATGTCATGCTCATGAGTGCCTCCTCGAAATGATAATCATTGCTTAACGTAGTGCTGTCTTCAAAGTAGCATGTCATGCCTGAGTGCAACCTCTATTGGTTCTCTTATCGTTTTGTTTTGTCGATGTGATAAAATCCCGAATCAGATACGAGGGGAATAAATAGATGCCGTAGAGGCAACCTCACTCATAAGCTAGTTTTTGTAGTGAGTCTTACAAGGGGTCTTTGTGGGCTTGTTTGGCGGTTGGACTAGCCCTGACAAGTGATTTTCATATTTACATGGTACCTCTTTGAATTCACTGCGTCTTGTCCTCTCTCAGTTAGCTTACTTTTTTTTGATGTTACCTGATGAAATCACTTTGAGAATGCAGTACTTGTGTCGGATGACATTTTAAGGTGAGGCCTCTGTTTAGAGTCTGCCATAGCTAGACATAAGTTTCTCGGTTGATCTTAACAAGTTGGAACAGGTATATTAATGTTTTGTACATTAGTGATTCGAAAATGACTTCTCATTTCGAAAATGACTTCTCATTTATTTTATAACACACACACAGACAGAGATATGTAAATTCATTTACAATTTTTAAAAAATCAGGAAATTTATTTTTATCTTAAACTTATGACTTTATTTTAACTTTAATAAATATTTCATTACATAGAAGCTTGGACAACATATTTATTAATCTCCAGAAGAGTAAATTATCAAATCACAAGAAAAAGAAAGCTATGATTCTTGTCAATGAATCATATAAGAAGAGACATCTCCTTAAGGCTAACAATAGTGTCCTTGAGACTTTCTTTCATAGGAGTGAACTCAATTCCCAAACTTTTCAATTTATCGACACACACTTTGTATGCGAATTCACTCAGCTCATTCTCTCCATCCCTACAATAAAGTGTTGTTGATTAGCTTATGGATTCAATATAAGAGTATAAACAAAGATTAAGGTATAAAACTTAAACTTACTTATCATCACGACACAATTCAGGAAACAATTCATGTAAAAGCTTATGAATGTCTTTCATTGATACATCTGGATCAACAATGATGTATCTGCCACTAGCAGAAGGGACCTCGAACGCTTTGATATGAGCAAGAGAGACATCTCTCACGTCTACGAACCTGTAGTAACAACTATAAACAGGGATTTTACCATTCATCAGATCCACAATTACCCTTATAGAGTAATTAAGAGTTGGCTGCAAAACTGGTCCGATCACGTTTCCTGGATTCATTACTACCAAATCAATCCCATTTTCTTTAGCGAACCGACATCCAGTTTCCTCAGCTAATATTTTCGAATATGCATACCATTCCTGGAAAGTTGAAAACAAATAAAAAAGGTAAGAAACAGAGTGAATTCTCATGAACTGGCTGATTATGTCATCACAAAAGCACATGATTTAAGGACCTTCATCTGGTAGCAAAGACTTGCATCGTTGAAGACGGTTTCGTCCACCATGACGTTTGGGTCAGGAGAACCAGTACTAGCTGTGGACGACGTTAAGATGACCCTCTTCACAGTGGATGTTTTTGCACACGTTTTCAAAACGTTCAAAGTACCATTAACGGCCGGATCAATCAGCTCAGTCTGAAGAAAAGACTCCAAATCGACAAAGCATATAAATAAATGAAACTATTGTGTTCTTGAAAAGAAAAAATATATAGTTTGAAGTCATTAAACGTGCCTGAGGATCTGTAACGTTGAATAAAACCGGAGAAGCAGTATGGAATACACCGTCGCATCCTTCTATAGCTTCGTCGAAAGAACCTTCTTCCATAAGATCTGCTTTGAACAGTTTTAGTCTTTCACTTGCACCTTCAAGTTGAAGAAGATGCTTTGTTTTCTTTGTATCCACTAGAGGAAAAAAATAAATAAATATGTCAGGTCTTAAATTGCTTACTCCAAACTAGCTTAGGAAGCTAAAGGAGAAGAAAGGAGAGATGAAGAAGACACATACATGGGTTTCGAACGGTGGCCCTGACGGTGTAGCCACGAATTAGCAGAAGCTTAACAATCCAAGAAGCTATGTATCCGGCAGCTCCGGTGACACAAACCACCTTTCCCTCGCCGTTCATCTCTCTCGCTTTTTATTATATTTGGTGGTTGGGTCAAGTTATGGTATTGAGCGACGACTATACTGATCAGCTTTATATGATTTAACTTGTGTGACAATATGTAAAAAAAACTAACGGTGGTTAAACAAAAAAATAAAATAAGTACAGTTTTCAATGTGTATATTGTATGTATTATTGTTATATACTTCTTCAGCATTAATGATAAATCTCAATAATGGAGTGATGAGAAACTATTATTGAAATTTGAAGTCTTTGAATCTCTCGAGCAAATACAAGCAATACGAGGCTTATTTTATCAAATAAAAATTCATTGAAACAACAATACAACTCACACACGTCAATATATATATATATATATATTTTTTAATAAAAAAAACATGCTTGTCACGAGGTGTTAATAAATTGATTGGAAGAAGATTTTGCGATTTTATTTTTTCTTCGTAATTAATTTAATTGTCTACTCTACTCAACTAATCTGACAGATAAGTTTCAACTTGTTCAACTAGTTCAAAATAATATATACATACTTAGCATTCAACGAGTATCTTGATCAATAATGATTTAGATTTGTGTGTCACTCTTTAATCAAACGGATACAATATATAATAGTTTATTTTTTTGGTCAGTAAATTAAAACCAAAAATGACTTCTAAAACACTTCACATTATTACCAAGACATGTAGCCTATTAATTTGTGCTACTGTCATTTGTGTTACCACCTTCATTCAAACCCAACATAATGTATATTATTGATATATCACACTTCCTTATTTCAAAGTAATTTATGTTTATAAGGTTTTCTAAAATATTTTTTTTTAAAACAAATTCTTAATAGAAACATTATTTACTATATATCTAAATGGTTTCGGGAGATATAAGCAAATTGTTCAAAGAATCTACGAATGACACGAGATAAGCAAACAATATAAGGTTATCTTTATTGATATTCAGTCATAGTAACAAGTAAAGATAATCTTACTTTGTAGCTTTCATCCGAAAATCGTCTTGCGGGTGAAGAAATATTCAACATAAAAATAGACCATCGTTTACTCATTTTAAAGCGTGAATACGCATCAAACACAAAGAGACGTAACAACGTCAACTTCACAGTTCACATATGCATCATCATAGTAAAGATCATATTTATTACATTTATCATCCATTGCACGTCTGCACTGACGTCGAGGTTAGATAATCATCGATCTCCTCCTCATCACTGATTGTCATTCACTCATTTTTGAAACGAAGAAAAATATATTATTTCGTAAAAGATATATACTAAATTTGGAACCGAGTTTACATGAACATTTAACAAAGTCGTCGGAATATAACAAAGTCTATAAAAGAAATGTGACTATGCACTAGAAGCAAATGATTAGAAACTTACTTCTTTTTGTCTTCACATAACTAAAACTTTCTTCTTCTGAAAATATAATAAGAAAGAAAGAAACTAACATAACATAGTAAAGCGTTGGGCCAGGCTTAGTAAAGAGTTCAGCCTACTAACAAAGTTCGAAACCCATGTTACTCTTGTCTCTCTGTGTACAGGCCGCCACATGTTTATTGAGTAGTGGGTCAAATTTTGAGTATTGAGTGGGTCAAATTATTGTTGCCTTTCATATGGACGGTCGTGAATTTTCTGCGGATTGGTTGATCTCCGTTGATGATTTTGTTGTGGTAACATGACTACGATACTGTATATGTTCCAACTATATTAGACTGTGTTCGAAATCAATGTACTCTTTGACACAAAGCCTTTAAACCTAGCTATCAGCTTTTAGGATTAATCGTTGACTAAATTGCTGGCAAGACAAGTGTTTTTGATTCCCTGATGGCCTGATCAACAATATTCCCTTATGCTTTCGGTTTCGGATGCGGTAGTTGTTGGAGATCTGGTTATTTCTCTCTCACCATATCACATAGATGACTGTTTGTGTTGCTATGAGCCGCAGGAAGGTTGAAGTGCTGCTGAGAGAGTGATACTCTCTATGAAGCCACGTGAGATTGCTTTGCCAAATTGAGAGCCCCATGAAATGTGAGATTAACCGCGAGAGGCGAAATTCTCCATAAATCATAGGTATATATGGACATTTTTAAATTGAATGATCTCTTGTATGTGAAGCAATATTTTATTGAACATATATAAGTTATATAAACATCAAAAGATATAAACTGTTAAATTAACAAAAGTAGATATAAGAAATACAGACTTAAACACACAATTTTACCTTAACCCCCACAATGAAACAAATTGATGTTTGAAGAACCCCATTTAAGGGCTCTTTTTGAGGTAGTTGAAACGATTGAATTGTTTCATTTTTTTCCCAACCATATCAAATATAAATATTCAAGATACTCACCTATTACATACTTTCATTCTACCCTTACCAATTCCAAAATCGAAGTAATGTCCACATTTTAAATATTTGAACCTATATATTGTGCTCTTATATGACATTCATGATTCAGATTTCAGGTATAAAAATAACTAAAGAAGTTTGCTGACTCTAACCAAAAAAAAAAAGAGAGAGAGGGTGAAGCCTAATTAAAATACATGATAATTCAAACCGAGATTTGAAGATAATAATAATAATATATTATATCTTAATTTTTTGGTGGAAAGAATATATTATATCTATAACAACATGTAAGTGCAATATAATATCTTTTGACAAAATCATGTTTACAGCTAAATTTGCGTTCTTTGTAGTTACAAGTAGAAGAAATTAAGACATGGAAGAAACGAGATTGAACATAGTTTTGTATATATGTATAATATTTTGAAAGAAGATGGGTGACGACATAACGGGTGATGACAGAAGGCTAGAGAGCACAAAGGAGTAAGATGCAAAGAAACTGCTTCGAATTGTATCTCATCATCTGTGCTCTCTATCTTCTGTCAACACTATATATATATCATTGCCTCCCAAACCATTAGAGATCGATATTTGATTTGCGATTGAAAAAAAAAATATATATATATAAATATATAGCGTATTGAAAGAACCTGCCACAAACCTCTTATGGACATTACAAACCTCTTACGGACATCAAGAAGTTGTGTTAAAACGGAGAAGTTTGATGATCATTGTAGCTATATAATATATGACTCAAGATCTTGTCCTATACAAAGTGTATGTCAGTATGTGTATGTTGGTTGTAGAGAAATACCAAAAAGAGTTGTTGTTGAGATGATGATAATGAGAATTCTTGAAGCCACTATTTATAGATGCACAGACGAAGCGAAATATTTTTTCCGCTTCAATTGTATATTATAGTATAATCTTCTTTTTGTTTCAACAAGTTTGGAATATTATTGTTGATCAACTGAGTTCCTTGGGTATATATACGGATATTAAAATCTTTTATTGTTAATAAAAAAAAATGTTTTACCTCTTTCGGATTAAAAAAAAAGAGAGAGAGTCAGAGCTTTTGAACGTGTAAAGAGAAGTCAGAACTATACGTGTAAAAGAGATATGTATGTGAGAAACAAGATATAATATTTGATGTTAAATGTGAGGTCACACTCGTCATTGAAGGTGGAGGTAACGTTGGGACGGCGATAGAAGTCACGTGCTATGACTCTTCGCTCTCGGTTTACAAGATCTTGTTGGCATGGTGTGGCTGTTTCGCGAGAGTTATCTCTCGTCCTACTTGTGGTCTCCCTTTTCAGGGATCCAATGTCTAGACACTTTCGATGCAAGGAGGACTCATCAAAACTACACGTAGACTCTTGCTTCTCGTGTGGCATTCTCCCTCAACACAGATGATGGCAAGTTTTTGGCGTGTCTTTTGTCTTATTGAGTGGCCTATCTATTTCGGGTTGGTGTTATCTTATTGGGTTTGGTCCTTATGTCTTGTGTTCTGTCTTATGTTCTGTATTAGCTTAAGCTTATCTTTTATTTTGTCCGGATCTATTGTTTCGGTAGAACAAACACCTGTGAACCATCTTTTTTCCATATAAGGTCACCGGGTTATGATTGGCTTTCCATAGGGACAAGTTTGTATCTTGATCCGTTATCTTAACGGCGCATAATTGACAAAAAAAAAAAAATGTGAGGTCACACTCGCAGTATACTTATTTGATATTAAATGTGAGGTCACACTCGCATTATACTTAATTAATCACAATTCTTACCAAAACGATTACCGTGTATTGCATGTTTGAACCCAACCAACATATCTTTTCTTTTTGTGCATTACAATATCAATACCAAGATCTAGAAACTTGACACAATGTCAAAGCTCATCCTCAAATTATGCAAACCTCCCTATATATATATACTACTTTGGAAGCAACTCAATGCTACACCTTCATTCAGCCAAGCTAGAACCGCCGCGACTGTGGGCGAAGATATCACTTTTTATTGGCACCACCCTTAATCTTTCGTCATGCGCAATGCACTTCACCGTCCGTTGAATCTTATTTTGACTATCCGGTTCAATAATTTTCAACCATTCATCTCGTACATGATAAATTGATACTAACGTATGCTCTTTGGAAGTTCAATCATCTCCCATGTAATGTTTAATGTGAAACTCAATTACTAAAATATATATATACCCCAGTAAATTGTAAAACATAATATATTATTACCAAAGCGGAGTAAACATACAATTAGTACTTTTAGTGAATTTCAGAAATATAATAATATATGTTATTTGGATTTTGTAAACGTTTTGAATACAAAAAGGGTAAAACAAAAGAAAATATATTACAACATTTTCTCATAAATTAAACGATTTTAATTTGCTCATGAGTAAAGGTATTTAAAAAAAGATCGTATAGTATAAACTACAGCTATGCGGCTAGGGTCTTTGGAATGCCAAGAAAAAAAAACAAAAAAGAAACACGAGATATATGAGAAGACGACGAAGAATAAGATGATCAAATCTTTATTTAAAAGATACCCACCCAAAATGGAATAAAGACATGAAGCCCAATCATTCATTTTTTTATTCTTCGAAACTCGTTTTGGCAACAATTTTTTTTCCAATTCTCTGTTTTGTCATATCCCTATGAGACCATCAATCAATTGACAATGTATTCGAAATGCTTTTTTTTTTTGTTTATTTATTAACTAAATCAATACAAAACTTCCATTTAGCTAAGATTATATCCAAAAGTGGATACAAATATTATCGAACACATATGATCTATCATTTTATGTGGACCGGCGTACCACAAACTTATTAGGGATAGACTAAATGACTAAATGATCGCTTAATTCTAAAATCCAAAAATTTATTTGTTGTGATTTCGATAGATCTACCAAAAACAGATTACGGAGAAGGCGACATAAACACAATATCATTAATCAATAAAAACTTACTAAAACCCTAAACATAAATAGACTATTAATAAGAGAAAAAAAAACTAAATTTTCTAAACGCACCGATCCATTGATCACTAACACCAACGACGCACCAATGAGAAAGAAAAAAATAATTGAGCTAAGTCGACCCAAACATAACATTCCATATTCATTCATAAAGTTTAATAATTTTGAATTAAACATTAAAAAGGTGGTGGTATACTAATTTTTCATTTGTTTCTCAAATATTCATTTTTACTGTTGATTTTGAACGAAAACTAAAGATATTTGAAGGAGAATAATCTCAATTTGATCAATTTCAAATTAAACGTTTTGATCGATGGATACTTAGGATTAACCTTTTGGTGGTCTTGGATAAGTATATATATGACCAATAAATTTAGCAAATTATTTAATTGATATACCTATAGAGGATCGATCATAGTAGTTGGTTTGGAGGCTTCTTAAGACATTCCACTTCGAGAAAGTCTTAGTTATCATTGCGTCACATTCCACATTGAGAAAGTCCCAATCATATCGATCGATCATCTGTAGTTTAATCCCATATACTCTTCTAAAGTTAATTTGGTTGGCTCGCAATTTGTCAGTTAATTCAAAGCCACCAAAACTACAGTGTAATTTGCATAAGATTCTATCAAATCATGTTCGTGAATCTCTTTTTTTCTTTGTCCAATTTTCTGTTTTATTGAATTCCACATAAATCATTACGAAAGCAAGAAGAGTTGAAAACTTTTGAATTTTAAGCCAGCGAGACTGAAATCTTGAAAAATTAAGCAAATGAGAGTGAAACCCCAAAAAATCTGTCCCAAAATAGGGAAACATTTTGACATAAATGACAGAAGTAAAAACCCAAAATTCGAAACACAAATCACCACAATCCATTATAGTAAAGACTCGTTGAACACTTGAAACTGGAACATCGTTGAGTCTTTAATATTATGGTAACTAAGCATTATGTCGTTAACGTTACTTAATTCGAAAAATTCAAAATTTTGATTTTGTTTCTTGTGATTCGTAAAGCAGTAGAAAACCGACTTATTATATCAGTGCTATTATGTAGAAACTGAATGGTAGTGGATTTTTAAATGGTTTTTTAGATTATGGTTTTTTGTTTTTGATTTTTGAGTTTTTAGTTTTTGTAATAAAAGAAAAATAAGTAAGAAGTGTGGTAAGTGTTTTTTTTTTTAAATCTCTAATTATGTGGATTTTGGATACTATTAAGAATTGTAAAAAAAAACCTAAAAACTATTTTCCCTATTTTAGAGAATCCATTTAGGCTAAATTAATCTTGATTGGAGAAAACATGGGGGGGGGGGGGGGGGGTTTCAAAAACATAAAATACAAACTATATTAGAATCTACTACCATTCAAGGCCAAAGAAATAACAAAGATCTCCATAAGAGCTTGCCTTGCCATGTAAATAGCATGTCAATCTGAATAAATGTCATTTGAGTTTCGATGAAAATAAAAGGATGAATCGGCAATAATACCAAAAAAGATTTGACGACATTAGTGTTTCTGAAACCTCCCTCCAGCGGCCGAAATTTTTTACAAACTCTTTTTCTAAAAAAATTTCAAGCAATCATGTTCAAGAATTCAATTAGGATAGTACTATCAATTTCCCTTTTTTGACCGACGGCCAAAAATTTGAAACTAGTGAACGACGCAAGAACTAACTATCTTTTGAACAAAAAACTAAAGAAAGAAAATTAACCTATCAAAAACAGATTGCGCCATATCCAAACCACATAAAGTAAAAATACCATATGATTGACGACATGTTCATCTCGTAGCAAACATCAAATAGTAGTAAGCTTTGTTTCTGTTTTCCGGTCGCCAACTTCAAACAACTAATTTATTTTTATTTTGTAGTCGTTATACGTTGGTAAAACTGCGCTCAAGTATATTTTAGACTTTCAATAAGTGTTTGAAAAATGTTAATGATACTGATTAACAGCTACAAAACAAATTATGATATTATCACTATTGTTAAAATATGTCGTTGTACCAAGAAGGCATTCTACCAACAAGTATGAAGCAAATAAGATTTGGGTAGCTATAATTGTTAGTCCCTGCCCTGAATGATGGTGGAACAAAAAAAGAAAGAAAAAACCTTATCCAATTGGTGAACCGTGTATAATGTTCTAGCATGGCTGATTTGACCTACAAGCGAGAACCGGATTCAAATAGTGTTATGCAAAAAACATGGTTCAAAGTGAAAGTTGAAGTAAGCATATAAGTCTTATCACTTTGATAAGTTGAGATTCCGTCGATGTTGGAAACCAATTCTAGAGCCTTCAAGCTATATTCCATGGAACACTCATTCCCACATAATGAATGAATGTGAGTTTGAAAGTCCCTGAGATATCGAATTAAATAGAATGCTCTGTAAAATCAATCTATTGGAATATATATACATATGTATGCATATTTCCACTAGATATATTCCGTGTAACTAAGGAGCCAAAATTAAACTATGTCCATAGGTTGTCTTATAAAAATTTAGTGTAACAAAATTGAATTAATTTGCAAAAACTATAGATGGAAAGAATTTTAGTAACTTGATTTATTGCGTGTCTTTCCATATAAAATAATTTTTGTATGCATTATTTATCATATATAGTAACAAAGAAAACCTAAATTATATTTGGAACCAAAGACAATGAATCTAGGTACAAATATGGCGTACTGTCACAGCATTGTCTAGTCAATGATAATGTGCATTGCAAGTTTGCAACTAATATCAGTATCTATGTCTATAATATATATATTTTTTATGTATTCTTCACTCAAGTTTGTCCAGATTGTTGTAAAGATGATAAGATCGCATGTGCCCCTGTAAATATTGGCTTGACCTAAAAGTGATGATGCTCTATAATATGGAATCTTATGTTCTAAACTACATGTGTTTATAGTTTACAATATCTTTATGCAGCCCTGCATTTTCACATTACTGTTGTACATAACTTCATATTTATCAGAAATAAACTTATATGACTTTCCTAATTAGTTCTTTTAATTATATATAATATATATATATATAGTATATAATATGTAAAAACTACTCAGAGACAGTAACAATATCTATATAGGATCTTCTTAAAAACTAACACACTTCAATAAATAAATTAAAGTAATAATATATAAATTAAGTAAATAGTATAAAGGGTATACAAAATAGGGAAAGGTGGTGGTAACAGTGATGGTGGTAATGATGGTAATGGGAGTGGTAGGTGGTGGGGCGATGAACCGGCAGAGAAGAAATTACAAAGGTGGAAGTAGTGGTGGTGATGGTGTGGTAGTGATAACGGTGGCAACAGGAAAAAAAATTGAGATGATTAGCAGCGGTAGGACTGATGATGTTAGCAATGACAGTGGTAGTAGTGTGGTAGTGATTTTTTTTTTTTTTTTTTTTTGTGAACAGTGGTGTGGTGGTGATGATATAATTGTATAGATAAATATTATGTACAATAATATCTCATGAATATTTGTTTATGAGAAATATCTTAAAATTGTACTAAAACAAGTTTTGTGGATAATTACAATTTATTATACCAATTTTTAAAAATAGTATTAGTTGATATGATTACAATACTTAAATATATTTCAGAACTTTTTTTTAAGTTTGGTTGACTATGTTACATAGGATATAGTTTTAAGTAGTAGGGTTTAATAGGTAGAGTTTAAGGGGTTTAAGGTTTAATTTTGAACCATTATGCTATTTTTGAAACTTGAGAGATGATATATTAAATTTAGAAACAAAATTATTTTTATAATATTTTAAAGAATTTTCCTATTTTATTAGGTTAATTATTTAATTATTATACTTATATAATATAAATTTAAAAGAATAAATGGAGTGAGTGGAGAATAGTGTAGCGAAGAAAAAGGAATGGAGATAGGGTTGAGAAAAGCAAAAGAGAATAAGGAAGAAGCTATAGGAAGCGACAAGTAAGAATATGCTTTCCCCAAAGAGAAATGAAGAGATGAGGATAAGACACTGTTTCTGTCGGATTCTTTGTTCCCTTTTCACCTTTTTTTTCTTCTATTGGCTATGTTCTTGTTGCATCCATCATCCATGATCTCACCACACACACACAAATACCACAAAAATTGTATTAACCCTAATATTCTTTTTTTCTTCAAAATTAACATTCAATTTATTATCCATAAATGGCTAGTTTAGGTTGTAAATACTTCTAACTATGGACCTGAAGCTATATGTATATGTGCAAAAACATTTACCTTTGGTGTTTGATATATATATATATATATATATATATATATATATATATATTTGAATTATATAATCTAATACTATAATAATTGAAAATCTAGTTTTTAAAAATGATGTTCTTACCACATCAATTGTAAGCCTGATACAAAATAATCAATATATTTTTGTGAATTAGTTCTTTTCCCACTGTGGGAATTTAGTCTTGGGGCCATTAGTTACTCTTTTTTGGGGGTTCTTAGCTCAACTTGCTTAACATTGTAACTTGTAAGTTTATTAGAAAAAAATAGAAGGGAAAATTTCTTTTTAAATGTGTATGCAGGGTTATAAAAACCCTATTATACTATTAAATGTGTGAAATGTTTTTATACTAGAGGATTTATATATCTTCACAAGAAATAACATGTACAATTACAAATGAGCGACTATCGACCAAGGAAACAAAAGCAAAACCAATAAAAAACAAAACAAAACCGCAACAAAGCAGTCAACCCCATTTACTCGACCCATATGTTTTTAGGGCAACTGTATGACAAGACAAGAGAAGAGAGCCGATTCATACTTTATCTCTTTCTTTGTTAATTGGTTAAACTAGTAAGAAAAATAGTTTATATAGATATGAATCGATCTGATTAATTAAAAACATATCTGTAGCTTAATTAAAGTAGGATTAATCAGTCTATATTATTGCTGTCTGCTAAAGTCTATTTTCTTGAAATGAAAAAAAAAATGCAGTCCCTTAAAACTCTGATACATAACTAAACATGAATGGACAGAAATATATATATATCTGTGCGGAACTATGAAGTTGAGTTAGACCCACATACTACAGTTACAGCTGGATTAGAGAAAATATATTCTTAAGCCAGTAATAATATTCATCAATTTAAAAGAAAAAAAAATCAGCATTATATGTAGTTGATATATCTTATGAAATAAATATATATCTTATGATCCGGTTCAATTCGATCTCGCCCTATGAATTAAATCGAGTAAAAACCACAATGCTCAATCATCTCGTCTCTTTTTTTACGTTGCCTAATATGCCAACTAGGCTTGAATTTTAGTCTCAGGGCCAGATTGTAACTATCAAAGCCATGTCTCATGGACAAAATGAAATATATTGGAAATGTTGTAATTAATATAGTCTTAGAAAACTAATTGAAACTTGCTAATTTTCATGGGTAACTGAGATCGTGTTATTGGTGGACAAATTGATAAAATAAAATACAGTGGGAAGAAAGAAATACAAGAGTATAATTAGAAAACCCTAATTCAACCTTAAAAATTGATTGGACCAACGAATATAAATCCATATTGAAAATCTAAGCTAAAGCTGCCGTCCATTACCGCGAGACTCATTGTTCTACCAAAATCAACATTGTTCAAAAAATACATACCAAAATTGTTATACATACATTGGCTTTATTTGGCACTATCTACCTATTCTTGAATTATATAAGTATATTTTTCAGATACAAAGTAGCTTTTTTGACAAAAGGAAAGAAAACAAAACAAGTAAAGCTGTATAAACTGAAAAAAAAAAAAAAAAAGAAGAAGAAGAAGTAAAGCTATATAGCAAAACAGGTAGATAATACCAAAATAGTATTGAGCTTGGACATTGACCGGGCGGGGATAATAATTTTTTCTTTCAACAAGAATATAAGATTATTTTTTCCATTCAAGAATAGAATTTGAAAGCTGTATATACCAAAGGAACCAATCCATTACAACATTATTCCAAACTTGCTGAAACAAAAATACCAATTGATCAGTTGGAGCGCGGAGAAGTCATCTTGCTGCTCTCTATGCGTCTATAAATAGTGACTTCAAGAAATCTCACCATCATCATCATCTCATCAACAACTCTTTTTGGTATTTCTGTACACCCATACATACGCCTATACACTAAAAGATCTTGAGTCATAGGATCATCAAACTTGTTCTTTTTCAAAACGAGTACTTCTTGATGTCCATCAGGGGTTTGTTTCAGGTTCTTTTAGTACGCCATATTTGTTTTCCAAGCGCAAATCAAAATACTGATTTCTAATGATTTGGGAGGCATTGATAGTGTTGACAGAAGATAGAGAGCACAGATGATGAGATACAATTCGGAGCAGTTTCTTTGCATCTCACTCCTTTGTGCTCTCTAGCCTTCTGTCATCATCTTTTATTTAGTCTTCTGTTCTTGTAAACTCTGATCGGGACCTTATCACCTCCCCACTTTTCTAGAGAAGTTTTTAAATAATTCTCTTCTTAATAATCCATATAAAATTCAATATTACATCCACAACAGTTCTGAATGTATAAAACTCAAAACACATGCCAGTTTCGTATTTTATTGGTATACTTTTTTTTGTTTTTCTTCTATGAAGGTCTACCACAAGATATGACTATAGGTGAGTCTGTTTAACATTCTTTCTGTGATGATTCAGCTTTTTAATAAAACGAAAAAAAACAAAAGAAAAAGTTTGAACAAAAATTAGGGAAATTTTTTTAATGAGATTTGATTTTAGAAATCGATAGTCTCTATTAAAGTTTTGAAAGATCGATTTAGTGTTGGCATATGCGTAATACGTACATACAAAAATTGTTTTTTAAGTTGTTTTTATTTTTGTTTTGTTTTGGGGAATTGTGAGATATATAGTGAAACTTAAAGAATATAATTTAGAAAAATAACTTCTCTAATAGTAATATATATATATATATATATATATATATTATAGGATTTTTTTCGTTTTGTTAATCATATAAAAGTATCACAAAACTTCAATCAATTGTCACGCCCTGCAAAGGAGCTTGTGGGCGGATGGTAAGACAGCTTGCTTTTTCCTGTGGCACAATTTTAAAAATCCTTCTCATGTGTGTGGAGTTCAACAAACTGTATAAACCAATGGACCCGACTAAAAAAATATACTAGCTCCAAAGTAAGTAAGTCGCTTTACGTCGCCGGATTATATTTTTAATTTTCAATTGTGCCATTTTTTTTGTTTTCAATTGTGTCATATATAATGTCTCATGGTTTAAGTAGGTTTATACCTTTTTCATCTCGTTTTCACCGGTTTCGTATAGCATTTAGACATGTTTTTTTTTTTTTTTGTTAACTAGAAGGAGTTCGGGCCTGGGCCTTAATCTCCCTATGGCCCGGGACCAGTCTTTACTAATACCTTATGACATGGCGTAAAGCATCCCTCCTACCAGGAATCGAACTAGGGAGCACAAGGATCCAACTCCTGCACTTAAACCACTAGCCCACTGCACCGGTGGTTGCATTTAGACATGTTTAGGTGTGTATTTGTGCTTATTAAGTGTATACAGTGGGATCATGAAGAACGGGTGTTTTGTGGTGCATTTCGACCAAAAGGAAGTTAAAGGAGCCAAATGAGATGAAGGTAAATATCAAGAGAACGATTTGAAGAATGAGACCGAAACCCAGTGGTCACATGGCGACACCCACCATGACGACGTCGCTATGACTGCAATGGCATGAGTCATGACAACGTCGATGTGAGATATATACATTATAACTTTCTTATCTTCCAGTGGTTACTCCCGGCAGTTTGTAGAAACCCCTATGACCACATGGTCCACATCGACTTCCCTCCAGCGGCATGCTTATCCCACGCTGAGCCCTAGAAGACCCATCATTTTATTGTTGAGCAATTCTAAATACACTAAACCGTACGCATGCTAGTTTGCAATACTCTACTGTCTTTTTAGATTTTGTATGAATCTTGATTATTTTTATGTAATCTAGACTTCTTTTCTCCTTGTTTATAACTTCTTTTGCATAATTATATAAGAATATTTATTGATTTTTTGTCTTTTTAATGGGGATTAAATGACTCATTAATAATAAGTATAGTCTTTCAAAAGCCTTTCGATATGGTAGATTAGGGTGACTATGATGTTTAGGTTTAGAGCATATCCATTTGTTAAGATCCACGCTCATTAAAATAATAACATTTAGTTATTTCAGTTAATTTGAATTTGTTAAAAAAAACAGATCAATACAAAAGTGATAAGTGTGAGATGGGTTTCTTATTATACCTCTCTCACTTTTCTTTCATACCTTTTCAGATTTGTATTATGATTTTAATGGGGGTATCTAAACTACTTAACTCTAGTGGAGATGATCGAAGAAGAACACGATCTTCGGAACACCAAACGTGGCATGTTCGAGGTAGATTTGAAACAGACTCACCAAACGCAGACCATGAGTCACGAGGAGAAACCGGTTGAAAATCCGCCAGAAGCTCTTGTCGTCCCCTAGCAAAGGATAGCCAGTCGAGAAAACGGCCATAGCTGCCTCGTGAAGCCTTCCCGTTCCTAGATCTTCCGCACACACATCGAATCAACCATTTATAAGTTAGCTTCATATTTTATAACTAGTTTAGCGTCCCAACCTTCAGAACACTAAGTGTTTGCATTCAATCATTTTATGTTTATTTCATGAACATAATCATTCTAGTTATCAATTATGGAACAATTATTAGTTAGTCTCATATTTATAACTACAATGAGTATGATCATGAAATAACATAAAATGATCGAAAACAAAACACTTACCTCCCCTTGAAGACCTTGGGTCAGCCGATAGTGTAGAAATTCCAGAGTGAGTTGAGTTGGCCCACAACAATAAATTCCTCCACCGACTAAATCCACACTATTGCAACTCTTGCTTAGTAAAGTTCACCTATGAAATAGAGCACTTGACGACTTGAGTGTTTGTTGGAAGGTTGGGACTCTAAAGTGTAAGGGTAGGAAATTTTTTGACGTCGTACATTTTTATCAAAATCACGTTTAATTTTTTCACTTCTCTTCGTTATATAAGAATTGTTATCTAAGACCACTTCTATCGCATATATTATTAGTGTATGTAGTACATTTTTAATATAAAAATTTAAGATATTCTGGAGAGAGAGAAAAAAAGAATATCTTCTACAAGAGATATCTTTGAAACCCTCTCAAACTTATCTATTATTTTCTTATTGGTTTCAATTTTGGGAGATTCTCAAACATAGCACCAATTTAAGTTTTTCTTTTAAGTTTAGCACACACTTTCATATTTTTCCAAAACTAGCACACATATTTTAATTAAATATTAAATACTAAAATTATCAATTCATTATCAATTCTTACGCGCTTTCTTAGCCCAAGTGAAAATCACGTACCTCTTCTCTACATATCTCCGTCGTCTCATTGTTGAGTGTTTACATGAGATCGGAGCTTCGACAAAATCGCCGGCGATCAATTGAAGCATTCATGTCTGCTGACATCCGCAGTTCCGAGCTGTCGCATGTGATCGAATTGGAAGATAAATCTGATTTTGAGAAGCTTCTCGCATCGGATAATTGGATCTCCATAACAGGATTCGGTTCTCTTCTCTCTAGTGGGTACACTTCCTCTTTCGTTTTGTGTATCAATTCAATCATCGAGAATGATATTGATTTGGTAGTTTTGTTTTATTGTGAAGGTTAAGCCTATGGCCGATGAGTGCGGATGTCGAATTTGGAAGTCTTGGCATTTTTAAGCTACTCAAGCTGTCTCTTTAACCTAAAGAGCTCCACAGTTTTCTGATTCAATCTACGCTCAATCTGGTTATGATGCAGATGTTGCTTCCTCTCTTCCTTCGATTCGTAATTTTCTCACTCTAATGGTGATAACGACGGAGAGAGTGAGAGGGAGATGATATTTAAGACGCTTGAGATTAGGAGAAAATTGGCGAAGGAGATTATCAAAAAGATTTTAGTGAGGAAAGGCAGATTTGGGATTAAGTTTACAAGTAATGTGACTGATAGTTGGGTAATTTTGTTGTTCATGTGATGATTGAAGCTGTAGCGTTGAAGTGGTTGCCGGAATTTTCAGAGTCAAAGGTTTATGAAAATTTAGGAAGGATTCCGCAAAATTCAGGAAAGCTTCCTTAAACTTCAAGATGACTTTCATAAAAGTTAGCATTTCATGAGGACACTAAAAGATTTTTTGGCTTTATAGGTTTTTTCTTCCTTTGTTGTATGTGTTTGTGTTTAGCTTGCAACCACATATACTATATTTCTCTGTATGTTATTCAATTTTTTTTTTGTAGTAATGCTGAGTTTTTATATTGAATGTTTTCTTGTTTTATGAATTCAAATTTATTTTCATAAAATCATTGTTCATATATGCTTCTTTACACAATTCAAATTTTTGTTGATAGCTCGTAGAATTTTTTCTCATGTTCTTGCACTTCAAAAACCAGCACCTAACACTCTTTGAAAATTCAGGAAGGAATCCATGACATTCAAGAAAGCGTCCTTGAATTTGAGGATGAGCTTCATAAAATTTTAGAGTTCATGATGAACTTAAGTAAGACCTTCACAAAAAAATCTGGACATTGGAAAACATCAGAATATGCACAAAAATAAATAAAAATGAAATCTTTACCTTCCACTGATGGAGTAATCTTTGTCATATTGGGCTTTCATAAATGAAAATTTATTCATGAAAGACTGAGTGATGTTTAGGAATAATTCTATAGAATTTAGGACAACTTTCATAAACAAAATAGAAAAGTGAGCTCTTTGACATTACGAAAAGAATAAAAGAGTGTAACCAGTAAGCAAAGCTGTTCATTTGCAGAAAGTATAACAATAAACATTAATATAGGTTACACACCAATCTGGATGCAAACAAAATTATTTAGGAAGAATTGAATGATGTTTAGGAAGGATCCTTTAAAATTCGTGATAGCTTTCATAAAAAAAACATCTCAGTTCACAAGGCTACCGTTGTTTGAGTTGTTGAGAGTTCCTGATCGTTGTGGAAATCCATTGGAGTCATTCGAACCATTTATTATGTTCAGTTTACTTGCTGACACAAATTCAGTTTTGAATTGCTTTACCTGCAAAAAACATCCCAGTTCACAAGGCTTTAACATCCATAAGCATTGTAAGAAAGAAGCATGGACAAACCAAAAAGAGAGAGAACCCACCTGCATCATTGTGTTTCCTGCCACTTCCAAGACTGTGTCACCAGCATGAGCAAAACAATTCACCCAACCTGTTAAGAGACATAACCCAAGCAGTCACATAAGCCTTGAAGGCCAACACACATAAGCACACACACTCTAATTCCCAAATTATGGCTTTACCTAGGATCTTTGGCACACCAAGCTTGTCACAAATGGTGTTGTTAGTCTTCTCCGATCAAACTGTTGGTCACATCTTATTATGTGAAGAACAATATATGCCCTTGATTTTCTCTCTCTCTCTTTACAAGAACTACTTAAAGTAACTTACAAGACTTCAAAATCCACTGCGCTGGTTCACATCTTATGCTTAATCGTTGGTTGATTCCTTCTCCAGTTCTAATCCAATCAACAAAAACTACATAAACCAAATGAAACTAACAAAGAAAAATCAACTTTTTTTTTCCAAATATCTAAATCACACTGGTAGTCAAAATCAAGCTTCTTATAATCTACTGAAACATGTAGAGACTGAACATCAAATCCTTCATAGCACAGTAAATATCCAAACTAAGAATCTCTAGGAAAGTCTCCGAATTTATACATTCCCAGAGTTGTAAAGCAAACTGCAGAGAAGGATGTGAAAAGACATACCTTTTTGCATTAGAATCGATCTCTATTTCCTACCAAATCGAGCTTGCTAATTCTCTGATCCACTGTTGGTCACCAGAAGCTTTGTCTTCACCAAAAACTTCGTCGGTGAAGCATAGAGAGACTCAACATGAGATTGCAGCTCGGCAATTTATTTATCTTTCTCGGTGACAAGTTCTGAGAGATCTGTTGACTCTGATTCGAGAGCAGAGACATGCGTAGAGAAACCCAAAATCTCAATTCTCCACTTACTAATTTTACAGTTTCCCCAAATCTGACTTATTCGTCGTTAATCCCAAATATGATTGGTGAAAAGAAGAAGAAGAATGAGAGAATATAATTTTTCTTCTTTTTGTTATAAATTTAATAATTAATTTAAAGAAACATTAAAAAAATAAAAATGCTAGTTTTGGAAAACTTGAGCGTGTGTGCTAATTTTGGAAGAAAAACATAGAATGAGGGAAAACGGCTAATTCCCCCCTGAACTTAGTTGCTTTATCGTATTCATACACAGATCTTTGCAGTGTGCCTAAAACTACATGAACTTTACTAAAATTTGAATTTTCCACATGAACTATCGAAATCAAGCCAAAACCATCAAATCGAGTAATGGTGTTACTGTTCCGTTAATATATGATAACTGGATGCCACATTGGACGCTTAAACGACGTCGTTTTATAGTTGGAAATTTTGCACTTACACCCACTTTCTCCTAAACTATTAACACACACACACTCACTTTCTACTATCACTATACTTTTCTTATGTCAAATTACAATTTACACCCTCCAACTAAACTAACCTTTTTCTTTTATACTTTTTCTTTTTCTTTCTCATTTCTCACTCTACTATCTCTTTCTCTTTTAATATTTTGTTTCTTTAACATTTTTTTTTTCATTACTATATTTAAGTTTAGTAACTTTAGTTGTTCACAAAAAAAAATTTAAGAAACTTGTAAATAAATATTTTTTTTTGCATTTTTCAATATTTTTCTTTCCACAAAAAAATAATAATTTATGAGATTAATCTAAATCAAATACAATTGAATTAGTCTTCATAGTCAAATCAACAATTTATAAGTCCAAACTAAATTAATTAAATAATTTAGAAATTAATGAATTTATTTAACTAAGTTTTCAATATGAAATAGACTGTTTGTCCACATACTTTAAGCTTAAATTAGATGTATAATGGATTAACAAAATATTGCATTCATAAGTAGTTATCCATTTGGATAAGTTTTAAGGAACTTCGATCTGTTACAAATACCTACAAATTATATTGGTATCCACATGACTATGAACATATGGATTTGATGTTGTCATTGTATCCTAAACCCTAAATCTTTATAACTCGCAAATTCGGTTGGTATCACATGACTACAAATATATGGATTTGATGTGTTGTTAGTACCGCATTTATGGTCATGTGTTATGGATTAGATAACAAACTTTGATATTGTTACTAATACCCACATTTATGTTCATGTGTTACTAGTACCCACAAATTCTATTGGTATCCACATGACCATGAATATATAGATTTGATGTTGTTGTTATATCCTAAACCCTAAATTTCTAGAACCCACAAATTCTATTGGTATCAACATGACCATGAACATATGGATTTGATGTTGTCGTTGTATCCTAAACCCTAAATCTCTAGAACCCACAAATTCTATTGGTATCCACATGACCACGAATATATAGATTTGATGTTGTCGTTATATCCTAAACCCTAAATTTCTAGAACCCACAAATTCTATTGGTATCAACATGATCATGAACATATGGATTTGATGTTGTCGTTGTATCCTAAACCCTAAATCTCTAGAACCCACAAATTCTATTGGTATCCACATGACCATGAACATATGGATTTGATGTTGTCGTTGTATCCTAAACCCTATATTTCTAGAACCCAAAAATTCTATTGGCACCCACATGACCATGAACATATGGATTTGATGTTGTCGTTGTATCCTAAACCCTAAATCTCTAGAACCCACAAATTCTGTTGGTATCCACATAACCATGAACATATGGATTTGATGTTGTCGTTGTATCTTAAACCCTAAATTTCTAGAAGCCACAAATTCTATTGGTATCCATATGACCATGAACATATGGATTTGATGTTGTCTGTTGTATTCTAAACCCTAAATCTCTAGAACCCACAAATTCTATTGGTATCCACATGACCATGAACATATGGATTTGATGTTGTCGTTATATCCTAAACCCTAAATTTTTAGAACCAACAAATTCGATTGGTATACACATAACCATAAACATATGGATTTAATGTTGTCGTTGTATCCTAAACCCTAAATCAACATAAGTCATACTCTAAACCCAAAAACATCACGATGTTTAGGGTTTACTTTAAAGCTCATTCACACTCTCCACCACTAAAATTTGGTTAGATATATCCTTAGCTCGTAATCATAACACCACATAGATACTGAATCCATATAAGCCCAAAAACCTAAACCCTATACCCTAAACTTAAATCCTAAACTCTAAACCCTACAACTTGAACCCTAAATCTTAAACCATGAA
>NC_141886.1:4655062-4675957 GCF_030686135.1 Camelina sativa | reverse complement strand
ATTTATAATTAATTGATTAACAAGTACGGCAACGGTTAAATCGAAAATGAACCAAAATAAATATAATATACTATACAATTATTAGAAACGTATAAAACTTGGACTCCATTAAAATAAAATTGAACAGTATAGAAAACCATAAATTCAATACTAAATATTTATTCAAATAAAATATATATTGTGAAACAAATAATTTTTCATACCGGAAAATAAAGGTTAGAAAACAAATAGTGTTTAAAAATCAACTTGAATATATATAAGACTTGGTAATATAATTTATCTATGTATTGTATTTGTGTATGTTTTTTGTTCTTTCATTTTCTGAACAACCGTTCTCGATATTAACTGAAAATTCTTACGATAAGAAATTTCTGGAATTTTAATTTGAAACGGCCCGAAACGGTGTAATGTAAAAACCAAAAATAAAATATTAATATTTTGAAACAACCATAATTTTAATATTGGGAGATGAAGATTACAGAACGACCAAAATCAACGTGAATATATGATTTCATAATATATATTTTTATTTATTGTGTACATGATTATTTATTTTTTTAATTTTTTCTTCTTGTACACAACCCCAAAACCTTGTGAAATTTTTAAAAAAAAAATTAGCGATTTGAGATTGTTGAAGACACTATAATATAAAATTTATGATTTATAAACGCTAATATTATTCGTGGGTGATTGCAAGAAAATCATATTCTAATATATCATCATAAGCTCATTCACTTATTATTTTTTTGTTTAAATTACTGTTTCTTATGGTATATATAGGGTTTTAAAATAATCAGATTCGAGAAGCCACTATTTTTGCTAGCTTTTGTTTAATTTTTCCTTATGATTTTTTTGTTAAATTATATTTTTCTTTTCACTTGTGTATGCATTTGTTTTACTGCTATTTTAAAGTATTTCTTTTTAATTATTTAGTATATCACTACTAAAAAAATGCATATACTGATTGTTGTTGGTTTAAATTCTTTTAAGTGACGTTATGACGTCCCACAAAAAAAAACTTCACAAGTGACGTGAAACATAACGAAGAATCACATAATACATATATTGTCGTAAAAGCGACGCCATGAAAGCATTTACATATACTTTTTCTTTTTGTCAAACAGCATTCACATATACATTTTGTCCATTTATACTAAACTCTTTTGTTAATCTAAATTAAATTTGCAAAAGGCTGAAATATAATTCACTTTTTTTTTTGGTTCTACATTCGCAATATATTTGTATATCTTTAACTTAAAAGGGTTAAATTGTAGTCTTCCAAGTGCGCAGGAAATAAATTATGTTTAGTACAAGATCTTTCACCAATGCTTCTCTTTACATCTTCCTAGATATACAAAAATAATGGTATAATTCTTTGGCAACTTCAAGTCTAGCTAGTTTCATTTTGGCTTGACATTCTGCTGATCATTAAACCGTGTTCTTAACAACTGAACTCTGAAAGGCATAATGTTCCCCCACAAAGGTAATAGACTCTCTGTTACTTTTGAATTAAAGATTGTCTTATTTCACACCAAAGTAAAACTTTCTGAGGATTTATTGAAATCCATGTCATATTTTTAGGAATCTTTAATTTCATGTTCTTATATGTCACAGTCAGCCATTGTTTCCTCTCCCTCATCATTAAATAAACCAGCACGATTCCTCGTCACTAACTTATCATGCATATTCATCAATCTTAATAGATTTTTATTTTTTTAATATACCTCATCATAGAATTTTTCAAAGATTTGACAAATTCATTTTATGTTTTTAGGCCCTTGTTTTACTCTTTACTTTTGTGTTCAGATCTTTGAATCTTTTTTTTTGTTAACAATTAATTTTTCTGATCGTTGTCAACTATAAGTTAAGCATAAACATAATTAATTATAAACTAAATAATGTTTAAGACGTATACATTTCATCGACTAAAACTGAAAAAGAAGAAAAGAAACGCTGAAAGCAGATTGTCGTGCGAATAAAAAGAGAGGAGATAGATGAAAATACTAAAATTAATATATGTATAAATTTTTTTTATCTATGTGTGCTTTCACAGAAGTTATGGGCAATGAGTAACTTTGTTCTATTTGTTTGGTTTTCAAAAATTAGGCAAAATTATCAGAATTCAAACATTGGTTTTGGTTCATGTGGTACATTTCAGTATATCATCAGATTCAAGCTTTTGTTCGGTTCATGTAATACTAATACGTAGTATGCCAAAGTCAGAAAGAAACTGTCCGCTCTGAGGACTGACACATGGATAAGTACTATGTAGTCTACGGTTGCGTGAACCACCACGGTTGTGATGTATGAGTCTAAAAAGGTTTCTTTGTCAATGAGTCTAATGCAAGGCTACGTGTTGGCCATTCTTATGAGTTCCATAACCATGAGAATTCTACTGTAGAGAAAGCATCGTGTAAACAAAACTGAGGTTGATAAATTACTGTCGGGTTAGTTAACGTCGCGAAGGTCATATCTTTTTTTTCTTTTTTTTTTTTGACCTCCCATATCTTTTTTTTTTTCATTAAAGCACATCAAAGGGACATTATAATATTAAATCTCTTATCCGCAACAGCTAACTCAACAAATACTATTAATTATTTATAAGCAATTAGAGACCAGGGACTTTCAAACTTTTATATATAATATTGTCAAACTTTCAACTTTTTAAAAATACTTAAAACTTTCAGTTGTTTAAAATATTTTAAAACTTTCAAATTTTCCAAATTCTTATATTTTTAAACTATCAAAACAAGGAACTTTCAAACTTGCAAAATAAAAACAATGTTTGCATAAGATATTTTTCGAAAACTTAGATTTAGAAGTCCAAGAGTTAGCCTTTAGATTAATATTATAAACAATAACAGAGAGAGATATTAGAAATAGTAGAGCAGACTAACCCTGTTTAGTAGATTGGAGAAAATTAGAACAACTTTCATGAGACTAAGTAACTGTACATAATTTGTCTTATACATGACAATTATATCTTTCTAGCTATATCGGATAGTTTCTATATTGAAGTTTCCAACTAGGACTTAAAGAAGTATTATAGTATTTCCATCCTACAATCAAATTTATATTAAACTTCGAAAATTTCCACAAACTATTTGGGATCCTATAGGTTGTTCTCTTGCTACAATTATGTACATTCATTCCAAAATTAAAGTTGATAAACTTCATCAGATTACGACGAACCGTGTATCTGAATAAAATAGTTCTGATGTTCACTACATGTTATCGTATAGTTAATACACATGGGAATGCATTGCATTCCGTTTGTGTAGTTGATTATACATTTTAGATTTTGTGTAGCTGATTATTTTTTTCCTTGTTCAAAATAACAAATTTTAAAAATCATAATAATTGTTTCTAATATAATTTGATTGGTTATTTGACCTAATAAGATAATTATTTGTCATTGCTCTTTAAAGCACAAGGAATGTTACTATATAAATAGGCATAGAGACATCCGTGGATTATCACTTACTCTCATCACAAACCAAACAAAAGCATCAAACAAGAGAAGATCGAATAAAGAAGAGAGACATCATGACTACTACTCCAGATTGGATCATGATTGGAGGAGATGGTCCTGAGAGTTACAACCAACAGTCTTCCTATCAGGTTTTAATTATTGTATTCCTTGTTAGCCAGGTTCTGAAATCCTAAGATGTATGTATGTAACAGTGTCCTTTAATTATATACAGAGAGCGTTACTGGAGGCAGCAAAGGACAAGATGACCGAGGCGATCTCAGTGAACCTCAACCTCGACTTGATTTCGAACCGGTTCAGTGTAGTAGATTTCGGGTGTGCGAGTGGACCGAACACTTTTGTTGCACTCCAAAACATAATAGATGCAGTTGAAGACAAATACCGTAGAGAAACCGGACAAAACCCGGCGGATGACATTGAGTTCCAAGTCCTGTTCAATGACTTTACCCTCAACGATTTCAACACACTCTTCCAGACACTTCCTCCGGGGAGAAGATACTACAGCGCCGGAGTTCCTGGTTCCTTCTTCGAACGTGTTCTTCCTAAGGAAAGTTTCCACATCGGAGTCATGAGTTACGCATTCCATTTCACCTCCAAGATCCCCAAAGGGATCATGGACCATGACTCTCCCCTATGGAACAAAGACATGCAGTGCACCGGGTTCAACCATGCGGTCAAGAAAGCGTATCTTGATCAATACTCTATCGACACCAAGAAACTATTGGATGCCAGAGCTGAAGAGCTCGTGCCCGGGGGTTTGATGTTGCTTCTAGGCTCGTGTCTAAGAGACGGAGTTAAGATGTCCGAGACCCCTAAAGGAACAGTAATGGATTTTATTGGAGAATCTCTAAGTGATCTTGCTAAACAGGTACATAAAATATTTTATCCTCAAAGTATTACGTATAATTACATAAGAACTTAACTAACATTATTAGTACTATACTGCTATCTTTATAAGTATTAACTAACATTATCTTCTTCTTTTTTAAAAAAATTTGCTTTTTATTTGAAAAAGGGTGTCACCGAGCAAGAAAAGGTGGATACTTTCAAAACCTCAATTTACTTTGCGGAACAATGCGAGATAAGGCAAATCATTGAGGAGAATGGGAAGTTCACAATCGAGGCTTTTGAGGATATCATTCACTCTAAGAATGAGTTTCCGCTAGACCCCAAGATATTGGCCATATCCTTCAAGGCCTTCTATGGTGCATTTATTGCCGCACATTTTGGGACCGAGGTCATGAGGAAAGCCTTTGAGCTTGTCGAGGTCAAGGCACGCGAAGAGATTTCTCGTCTCCAGAATGCCAAACCTGGAATGCAGTACCTGATTGTGCTTCGCAAGAACTGATCCATTATCCAAATATATTGTTAATGTGTTTTACTCCATTGTTGCTTCATCTTGTGCTCTCGATCTCATGGTGATTTGTCGTCTTATTTTATTTTTGTCTTTCTTGCGGTATATTTTATCGTTTTATCGTCTCAACAAATTAATAAAAAAGTCACTTTGCGATTAAAATGTCATACGATTATAATAATTAGTGTTGTTGATAAATGATATGAATCGATCGGAAAACGTTATTCCAGGTACCATGTGTCATATATCGGATCCTATACATACAAAGTCTCAAATTTAAGATTTTTACATTTATATTTACATAAATATATTTTAATTGAAATAATAAAATTTGTTAAGTGCACTATTAAATTTTCTTAAACAGTTTTAAATATTTTTATACTAAATTATCGATAAAATCAACGAAAATACAATTATCTTTTTTTACGAAATATAATATCAGTATAAGTGTGTGACCAATCTCTTTGAGTAGATTACTGGTAAATATAATTTCATATATTGTTACACTAGATTATGCATGGATAGTTGGATACAAGTTAACATTTGGTACATGATGATTAATCTCTTTGTGAATCTCTTCCTCATAGGTATGTTATTTTATATATAACTTGCTCATTACTTAACATAATAAAGGGAACTTTTCTTTAATTTGGTCGTTGATTAAAGAATTAGTCAACTAATATTTTCTTTAAATGTGAAAACTACAGTCTAATGGTTTTAGTTTACAGCATTTTAGAGTCGAATTCATAGGGAAGAGATCTAATTATTAAGCACTTGAAATGTACAAATTTCCCTAACCTAAGAAAACATAGTAGAGGTTTTAATCTAACAACCTAAGTGAAATGAAAAGAAAGGCAATTGACCCATTCAAATTAGTGAGGACCTCACTCTGAGGTAGGCAAACACCAATAAAAGCCATGAAAATCCAAAGAATTGTCACTAATCCTCAAAGATTCATGTAAGAAGAAGAGTAGAGGAAATATATAAGAAATGAAATCTAGAGAAATACTTATCAGAACTACAAGATTCCAAATTTAATAACAAATAAAAAAAACCTAGGCTTAAGAAAAAAATAGGTTTAAAACATTATACAGGAAAAAAAAACAAACCCAGTCAACCCGAGACAAACTAGCTTTGACCTGAATTGTTATTGGATAACAAGAAACTAGCTTCGTGATCCCTCCGCATGAAGCCGCTGCAATCCATCGACGTCACGACCCTGCTACATGATGTCGCTCGCTGTGTCATCGCGAATTCACGATGTCGCCCACATGCACGAAAATGCTAGGATCTTTGTCCATGAGGTGAATTCGATATCTCCTCCAACCTCTTTACCACACCGCCGCAACAAGCCGCCACAGCTCACCGGTCAATTTCTCATCCTTAGGCTACATCTCCTTCTTCATTTCATCTCCCTAGTTGATCCAAATGACTTCAAAATTAATCTTATTTTCTTGCAAACACCACTTCAAAACCTACAAGAGATCAATGCACAAAACACCTAAACTTCTAAATGTGAAAGTAAATGCAAGACAAGAAACTAATGCCAAAGTGAGCTTAAAAATGCATGCATTAAACTAATGCATCAGTACGTCGTCTATTGCATTTATATTATGTTGAATGTTGAATTCAACTACCTGAAACATTGCGATTATAATGAACAATTACCAAGAACAATATATCTACGGGCTACGGTGTAGTTCGCTCCTCGTAATATTCAAACAAACATCTAATAGTTTTGCTTGTATGACATCTCCGTAATTGGCATGTTCTCAACACATGAGACTATAATGAATGGTTATGCCTATATCACTCATGACATACAATAAGTTTTGTATTATTAGATTGCAAAAAAAACTGTATTTACTGAAATTAGAAACTAAAACTAGTATAAGACTTGTTTTATTTACCATTGTGGTAAGAAGTTTCCTCGTATGGGAAGCTTAGAAACAAAATTATCACATTTCAAAATCACATTTGATTTTTTTTGTTTTTGAAAGTTTATAAATAATAATGGAATAAAAAAGCCTATATAACAATCACAACAGATATATATATATATATATATATATATATATATCAGCTGATTCCTTTAAAAACTTGTAATATGATCCTCATGTAGGAGTGGTACAATGAAATTGGGAGCATAATGGTATTTTACAAACAGATATTCATATGATATATATTCCTTTGCTAGTCGATCTGCGACCATGTTGCTTCTTCATGGTGTCCATTGGAAAGAAGGTAAGGTGAACTATTGTTTCCAATGATTGATTTCTCGCACCCACTTATGAAGTCTGAAGTTTTTCTTATCGCCACTCAGAAGCCGTTGCACCGTTTTATTATCTCCCTGAAAAAGAACTTTATTGTAGCCTCTACTTCACACATGTTGCATTGCCATGAAGAGGACCTGTAATTCTGCTTCTAGTGATCTTGTATAGTTTCTACCAATACTGATTGCTGCTTCTAAAAAGAAACCATTTTTATCATGCAAAATCCATGCTGCTTTTGATGGTCTTCCACCACTTAGTTGGCGACTCATAATTGCATTTGATGTAACCATCACTTGGTTTTTCCCAACCTGAGCGCTGTTATGTATTGTCAGTTGCAGAAGCATGATAGGAATCATTAGTAGACCTAATATCAACCCATTCGGTAGCTTCTGTGGTAGCGTTTTGAATATCTGCCAAAGACTTGTTTTCCCTTGATAGAAATGAATATTTCTACTTTTCCATATTCTCTATAAGATCCAGAGAGGCAGTTGTTTGTGCATAGCAGACAGGTTGGTGTTGCTATTGTATTACATTATCATCTTCAATATCTCTACAAATGGAATTGTTGAATCAAGGAGTCCATAGTGTGAAAATACTGTACCTCTCCAGATGTTATAGGCATGTGATGTGTCTGTATTTTATAGGTTTTAAAAATAGTTTTTGTATTTGTTTTGAGTCTTTTGTTAAGTCCAAATGTGCCTTTAGAGTCTTTTTAGTCTTGTGTGAGTCTTTACAGGTTCTAGGCTACTTTGGAAGGAAACTGAGTGTTTTGGGGATGAAGACAAGCATCTGAAGCCAATTTGGTGAGGACTGATCGGACTAGCAAGCAGATGGAGCAAACAGAGAAAAGCATCCTGGATCGGTCGATCTACATTCGGGATTGATCGATCCCGTACCCGAAGCAAACGTTTCCTTTTTTGTTTTAAACCGACTTTTAGGGTTTTATTTTATTATTTAAGCACGGGCTCGACCTTTAAAAAACAACTTTTATTCTACGCAGCTTTTGAGTACTTGTAAGCTTTGGGAGAAGATCTCTTATCCTTTCTAACTTTTTGGAGAAGAATTCTGAACCCTTTTATTTCTCTTTGCAATTCAAACATTTTTTCTTCATCTTTGATTTGATGTTCTTTGATTTCCATGTCTGAGTAGTTTTACTATTAGGTTTCGGGTTTCAAGAAGGGGTTTTATGATTCTCTAAACTTAGGTTGTTAGATTTGGGATTGATCTTTTGTGTTCTTCATCTATAGTTGTGCTTTATGATTGTAGGTTTAATTCATCTAGACATCAAAAGTGTTGTTGAATTGCTTGAAAAGAACATAGGTGAGGAAGGTGATCCTTAGCCAACGAAAGTTGAAGTTAAGGCACTTTGTGAACAGAATCAAACTTGAACTTATTGCTTGTTAGGATTGCTAGATTCAAACGACGGTTTAGAATTTAATCAATTCCTTGCATAGATAACAAACGCTGCGACAGTAGGTTAGTTTTACATTCATGATTTGAGTTCAAGAACGGTATCTAATGCTTTTCCAATCTATCAGCTAAATTCGAGATTGTAATCCCCTAATTGATTCCCTACGCCCAATATTCTTCCTTGATTGCAAAACTTTTATTTATTTTCTGTTTTTAATCGGTTACTTGAAACACAATCTTTCTTGCCTTAGCTATATTCAAATCTATACAATTTCATAGTGCATCGCTTGGTCTCTGTGGATTTGATCCTGAAGTGTTACAACGATACCACTAGATCGTGGTGGAGTACACATTGGGTTTAATTATACTTTGATCAGCATGTTGACAAGTGAAGAATAGATGATCAAGAGTTTCCTCAGCTGCATTACATCTGGAGGAGAGTGGATCTCTTAATATACCCATGTGATGTAATATCGATTTGATGCCAACGGTTTTTGTTATCAATCGCCAAAGGAAATGCCTTATTTTTTGTGTTGTTCTCACTCTCCATGCTACTTGTTTAAACCCTTGGGAACTGGGAGGAGGACTGAAACCAAGCATCTTGTCTTGTAAACGTGTATTCAACCAATATCCTAATTTAACAGTGTAGAACCCTGTATATGTATAATGTCATCCCAACAAATCTGGATTAAATTGACGACTTAACTTAATGTCTTTAATAAGGTTGATGTCCTCAGGGACAATGTACTCTTCCAGAAATTCTATATTCCAGGTCTTTGTGTATTCATTTATCAACTCTTTGACTGAAACTAAACCCGAGACTCTATTTCCAATAGCGGTTACAGCCCTTGGTGGATTTGATGGTATCCAAGGATTTAGCGATGTATTTGTGTCTGCTCCGTTACCAATTAAAAACCACATTCCTTTCCTTAGTAAATGAAACAACCCGACACGTTTTTTTTTAATATAATATATATAATTAACCATCCCATACTACTTAATTAAACCAACCAAACCACAATTCAACAGTAAACCAACAACAACCAATATGCACAGCGGAAACATACCAACAATACAAAACCCACATATCATTAACACCATATCATTCCTAACCATTCTAACCATCAACCTAGCATAACTCTATCCATGGTTCCCACATCAATATCATAACCAACAACACACAAACGAGACCCTAGATTATCCTCCTCCTCATCGCCTTGATTCCACATCACATACCTGTACACCACAAATAACAATTGAGATGCGTAAGTATTATCACAAATACTTAGTGAGGCAATCCTTCCATCTAACTGGGCTATACACACAAGTAACAGAGAAACCAATGTTTAACAAATAACAACCAAACACAAACAAACCAAGAAAAACAGACATCAGCCGCTGCTGACAGAAATGGGTGTCGACCGACACTACCTCAGTGTCGATCGACACTACTTCCTTGGTATCGACTGACACCTACTTGGTGTCGATCAACACCGACTCTGCAACTCGTTCTGCACGAAGCCGAAAGTCGAAGATCCACTTCCCAAATCCTGCAAATCATCCGAAACTCATATAAAACTCCTACAAACTCATAGAAACCAACATCCAACCACAAAGACACAAGAATACCACATAAACAGCCACAGAAACAAGCAAAACAAAGGATTCTCAGGCTTAGATCAGCCATGGTCATGCACTCACCTCTTTGCAGGAAGATTCTGATCAACAGCAACGAATCCCACACCTTAGGAAGCTCCTCCTTCGTCCTTAGCTCTAGATCTTCACACCACAGGAACAGATCTCCCAAAAACCACCAAGAAATCTCACAAATTCTCCCAAAACCTCAAGAACACTTCTTATCTCAAAAACAAAGGAAAACAGCGACAAAAGCACTTGCCAAAACCCTTCTCATCGACTTTTAATTTAAATAACCTGGTTCCATGGTTTTCCTTAAACCAAACCTACCCAAATCGACAATTAAAACACTCTCATCGACCCAGAAATTGCCGGTGTCGATCAACACTATCATGGTGTCAATCGACACCCATCCCCAAAATCCCCAATTTTGGTTCGCGGATGTTACAATTCTCCCCACCAACTAGGATTCGTCTTCGCATCCCGCAACACTGTCCATCTGTCAAGAACTACCTTGCAGCCGTCACCATGGCCCGCACATCCTCCGACCGGACTGAACATCATCAACAAGGCTTCCTGTGCAACTGCTACAACAGTCCGCACATCCATGTGACCCATCGGTATACATAACCCTAACCCCTCTGGTCAGTACCAAACAAACCCCACCGGTCAAACCAACCAGACTCTCCCAATCATCACAACTCTTCCCCCTCGGCCAGTATAAACATGACCCTCCCAGTCAACACACAAAAACCCCGAGGATGAACCCCCATCAACCCCGAGATCCGTATTCGATCACAACAGGAAATCCGAGATTGAACCCCCATCAATCTCCTAAACCTGCACCCGATCATAGCAGAAAATCTGAGATTGAACCCCCCGTCAATCCCCTAAATCCGCATCCGATCACAACAGGAAATCTGAGATTGAACCCCCATCAATCTCCTAAATCCACATCCGATCACAACAGAAAATCTGAGATTGAACCCCTATCAATCTCCTAAATCCGTATCCGGTCACACTGCTTATCTCCACGTCCTTGACACTTTTGCCACCAACTCACCTGCTCTTAGGTCACAACCTTCAAGCCATACTGATCTCACTCTCAGACCCCCCGTCTTTGAGTCATACCGTCTCACCCTCAGGTCGTCACCCTCAGGATCTCGGTACCAGGAGAACCCCATCTCCTCTGTCACCCTTAGGACCGTAATCCCTCGAGCTATCGGTATCTAGGGAACCCCCGTCCCCTCAGGAGAACCCCCATCTCCTCACGAGTTGTTCAGGACCCTCCGTCCCTATAACAAACGGTCATAACGTCTATAAGCATTTCTCTAATCGGGACCACCCCCCATGATCCGCGTAGAACATCTCAATGTCTTACCAACACCATATACTCTCCCTTAATATCACCTCTGCCTTGGCCACCCCCAGGCCTCACTCCAAAAACATCTCAAACACTTTGTTGCTCACACACACCCTTTCCAAAAATAAACAAGTTCCAACTTTTCATAAACCTTCTAGTTTTAGAAACTTTCTATTTTCTTTTTTGCAACACCACTTTCCATAAATAGCAAAGCTCTAACTCCTTTAACACTTTCCATTTTTAGAAACTTTCTATTTATGGAAACTTAAAATTTATAGAATCCCGAGCGAATTCCTTTCCACGAGATCCACAAATCACAAATCCAAAGAACTCCATTTTATTAAAACCTCAAATGTAATAATCGTTTACAACTCCAAACAAAAATACATAAATGAAAGAAAGAGAACTAAAAGCTAAAACTAAACGCCGGATTGGGCACCCGATCCTCCCTTCGGCTGCGCCACAACCTTCATCATCTGCCTCCACTTAGGACAGAAAGGCCTGTTATGCCCCTTCTTCCCACAATGATAACACAATCGACGATACTCCTGCGGGTAACCTTTATTGGGACAGTCTGCCAACCTGTAATACCTGCCTCCACATCAGAAAAAACCCTCGCCCACCTTGCTGCATACCTGACGTGTCTTCTGGCTTCCTCTTCTGTCCCTGCGCTGGCTTGCTGCCTTTGACAGGAACGATCTTTTCTGGCGTCTCCTCTGCCCGAACTGTCGGGCTAACCACCTCTACCTTTGACCTCAAGTCATCCTCTATCTCAGCTGCGGTCTCCACTATCTCTACCCTCGTGGCGTAACTCCTCCCTCTACGGTGGACCCTCAAGTCCTCACGAAGCACCCTCATGAACCTCCTGATCTGAGCGACCTCGGACTCCATCGCCCAACCACCATACATCAGAAGCCGACTGAACTCCAAGTCCAGTTCCCGCACCGACCGAGTCCCTTGAAATAATTGTAGGAACTGCACCTCCAACCGGTCTAATGCCTCCCTAGGAAAATACTTGCGGTTTAACTCCTCCACGAAGTCAGCCCAAGACATCTCCCTCTGCACCCTCCTAGTAGCCACTGATCTCCACCAAAACTGTGCATCACCAATCAGGTTGTGGACTCCTATGTCCACCCAAAACTCTTCAGGTCATCTGAGAGATTGGAAGTTACGTTCCACTCTCGTCCTCCACGCATCTGCAACAGTAGGATCAGTACCACCCGAAAACTGCTCAGTACCGATGTAGTTCATCCTCCTCAGCATACTGACATAACGAGAATGAACTCCTACATCCGCAGCCACTGGCTGCTGCACCCCCGCCGCCACTGATGGTACTACCTATGCCTGAGCCGGTACCACTCTCGGTATCCGCTCCAACAGCTGTGTCAACAAGCCCGCCAGGTCAACGCCTCCTTCAGGGGCTCCACCTGCTGGGACTCCCGCACCCAGAACCCTAGCATCACCGGCAACTCTGGCACCGACACCGCCCACACCTACCCCCTCAGCGCCTACGGCCCTATCGGTACCCCCACCAGCCACACTCATGGACCCTTCCTGGAAGCCCTGCGGCTTGCCAACACTCTCAGATGTAACACTCTGATCTACAGTATCACTAACCACTGGGCCTCTGCCCCTACCTCGACCATGGCCACGTCCATGACCACGTCTGCGTCCATGACCAGCAACTGCATCACCTCTAACCATCTGCATTACCCAGAACAGAAGGCTAAGCACACAATTCAAAACCGCACACAAAGCACACATCTTACCATGGAATTTTATTGAAGGCTCGAAGAGGATGATACTAAGACTCCATACCACAAACAAACTGACCAACTACTCATAATCGATTCCATCTCACAACATCATGCATTAAGCAACAGGAAAATAATTCACCCACTTAAATTCCTAAACCGCTCTAAACCATCCACTTAACCATCCTAGAACCGTAAGGGCTCTGATACCAAACTGAAACAACCCCACCCATTTTTTTTAATATAATATTTATAATTAAGCATCTCATACTACTTAATTAAACCAACCAAACCACAATTCAGCAGTAAACCAACAACAACCAATATGCACAGCGGAAACATACCAACAATACAAAACCCACAAATCATTCACACCATATCATTCCTAACCATTCTAACCAGCAACCTAGCATAACTCTATCCAAGATTCCCACATCAATGCATAACCAACAACACACAAACGAGACCCTAGATCATCCTCCTCCTCATCGCCTTGATTCCACGTCACATACCTGCACACCACAAACAACAATTGAGATGCGTAAGTATTATCACAAATACTTAGTGAGGCAATCCTCCCATCTACTGGGCTATACACACAAGCAACTGAGAAACTAATGTTTAACAAATAACAACCAAACACAAACAAACAAAAAAAAACAGACATGAGCCGCTGCTGAGAGAAATGGGTGTCGACCGACACTACCTCAGTGTCGATCAACACTACTTCCTTGGTGTCGACCGACACCTACTTGGTGTCGATCAACACTGACTCTTCAACTCGCTCTGCACGAAGCCGAACGTAGAAGATCTGCTTTCCAAATCCTGCAAATCATCCAAAACTCATATAAAACTCCTGGAAACTCATAGAAACCAACATCCAACCACAGAGACACAAGAATACCACACAAACAGCCACAGAAACAAGCAAAACAAATAGATCAGCGATGGTCATGCACTCACCTCTCTGCATGAAGATTCTGATCCACAGCAACGAATCCCACACCTTAAGAAGCTCCTCCTTCGTCCTTAGCTCTAGATCTTCACTCCACAGGAACTGATATGCTCAAATTTACCCTAGAGCTACTCTCTCAAATTAAGAGATCATTGTAGTACTTAGGGGTCGAATTCCACAGAGTTTTATAATTACGCTAAACAAGTTGATTTAAATGAAGAATAATAATGCAAAAAAATAAATAAAATCTGTGAAAATTCAGGGATCAAAAAGGATTCAAGCAATTACAAAATTACAAAATATTACAAAATATTAAATCAATAATTAAATAGGATTCAAGCAATTAAGATCAGATCTAGAACTTTAAACTCTTTTGTAAAATAAATCAGTTCTCAATGCAAATATTATCTAAATTTAAAGCCAGAAAATCCAAATCTCTTTGTAAAATTATAGGTTAAAAATCAGCTTTGAAACCAGGTTTAGATTGTTCAAAAAATTACTAAATCAAATCTCTTTGCAAGAAGTAATTTTGCTCATCAAAAAGTTTTATCAGAAAAATCAATTTTATTCTCATATCAATTTATTTTCCTAAGTTATTAATTCTAGATAGACAATCAAGGATTAATATGAAGAACAACCTATGATGAAGATCTAGAAAAATAATGAATCCTAAATAAACAGATCTAATAAATCATAAAATCCCTGTGAAAAACCCTGAACCTAACAAGCAAACTACTCAGACATGTTCAATGAAGAACAAAACATATTTTCTGAATAATAAGCAATAGATATCAAAAGTAAAAGAAGGAGTTTAGAAATTCTTCTCTCTACAAAGAAATTATTCTCTCTACAAAGAAGTTCAGATCTCTCTCCCAAAAGCTCTCAATATCTCTCAAACAATAAAAGCTGCTAGAATAAAACTTAAGGGTTTCTAAAACCTAAATGTACTATATATATGTCCTAAAACACGTCCAAGGATTAATGATGCAAATATGAAAAACTTTGGGTAACTTTTGTAAATTTTCCAAAACTTGGGTCTTGAGTCGGGTAAACAGGGTGTCGACCGACACCAAGTGTGGTGTCGATCGACACCATCACTCTTGATTGATTCCAAGTTGATTTATTCGGTTCAATGTTCCAAAAATTATCCAATTTGCTTCACTTTGCTCCATCTGTGCCAAAATCCTAGAAAACCTGTAAAGACTCAAAAACATGCTACAAGACAAATCAAAAGACTCAAAAAGCACACTTATATCATGGTTAAAAACGTAAAAACCATGATATATCAACTCCCCCAGACTTAGCCTTTGCTTGCCCTCAAGCAAAACAGAAACTTAGACATGTGAAAGAGGTTTGAAAACGCGGAAACTCCTTCTCTTTCTAAAGTAATGCCATGATCATCCAAACCATAATCCATATGCTTAGCAGATAAATCCAAATCGAACCACCATGTACTTCTACGTTGACATTCATAGCATCCCAAATTCAAAACAAATTTCACTACTTCCTCCATTAAGCCTTCATCGGTGGGTCTCATCAATTTGATCAATGTCAAAAACCTTCTAGACTCATTCCCGTACTATACCATAACAAGCAAGATAAAACTTTTACCTCATGTGGTACTCTTTTTCTCTCCCAGACTTATTCTATTTTTATTTTCCTTTGAGTTTTGCTTTGTTGTTTTTTTTATCTTCTTTTTTTTCTCAAAGATGTAGGCGAATAATGGGGTCATCGGTAATTTACCTACCCCTCGCTTCCAAGCTTTGTGTGATCATTTGACTCAAGAGTGGAATAATGAGGTCACATGTAATTTACCTAGCTCTCTAAACTGATCAAAATCATCTCATCTTTTATCTTTTTTTTTTTAAAACAAAGCTCTCAGGAAAAATCTTTCAAACTTGGGAGAGGAATACCATTTTTTTTTAAAGCTTACTTGTCAGGTATGAACAAGGAGTCAAGCTCTATGAACATCAATCTCCTTGATGAGGTAAAAAAAAAAGCACAGAAATTACCTGAGGCTTTTATGGATTCTGTTGGAAATTCGGATGTCTCTGGTTCTCTGGTCAGCCATTGGATTTTTTATTAGTCGATTGTGGATTCAGTCTGTAGCATTAATCAACCATGGCAGTATTCTATAAAGAAAAATCATAGTTTCCAACAAAAAATTTGACTCAATAAAAAAAAATACGGTTTGAAACAATAAAAACTGAGACACTGTCTTGTATGGCCCGATGAACCAAGCACACTTATATCATAGTTAAAAACCATAAAAACCATGATATATCAGGAACAAATCTCCCAAAAACCGCCAAGAAATATCACAAACTCTCCCAAAACCTCAAGAACACTTCTTCTCTCAAAAACAAAGGAAAACAGCGACAAAAGCACTTGCCAAAACCCTTCTCATCGACTTTTCCTTTAAATAACCCGGTTCCATGGTTTTCCTTAAACCAAACCGACCCAAATCGACAATTAAAACACTCTCATCGAACCAGAAATTGCTGGTGTCGACCGACACCCATCCCCAAAATCCCCAAATTTGGTTCGCGGATGTTACAGTAAATCTCACATTTTTTCCCTTAGTAAATCTCTACCTTCTAGAAGTGAATGCCTTACAAAGGATGGTTTCCGAGCAAGAGTTGCATTTAGAATGTTAGAGTCTGCAAAATATCTTCCTTTCAACAACCTTGATAGCAGACTGTTGGGTGATTGTAAGAATCTCCAAACTTGTTTGGCCAACATTGCTATATTGAAATGTTCAATATCTCAGAATACTAGTCCCCCTTCTCTCTTTGGTAAAGCAAGACATTTCCAGGCTAACCAATGCATTGATCTTCTGCTTGTTCCTTTTTTTCCACCAGAATTTGGTAGAAGACCAACAATATCTTCACATATTCCTTTTAGGGAGTTTGAAACAATTCATTGTATAAACTGGAAGAGAAAGAGCCACAGTTTTAATTAGGATCTCTTTACCCACATCAGATAACAACCGGTTTGACCATCCATTGGTCGTCTGGTTCTCTCCACAATGAAATCAAATATCTCCTTTTTCTTTTTACCAAGTTTTTTATGGCAATCCCAAATATTTTCCACAGCCTCCATTGTTATGAATGTTGAGTATCCTTCTCAGCCTGGTCTTCACATGTTAAGCAACCTTGAAACCAAAAGAAATTGCTGATTTATGTAAATTTATTGCTTGACCGGAAACCAATTCATACTCTGAAAGAATATCCATTATGGTAGAGCATGATTTTTTGTAGGCACGACAAAAGAAGAGAACATCTCCAACAAACAAAAGATGATTTATTTTTGGACCAATATTACTAATCTTCATTTCTTTGAGTTTCTTGTTTGTTTCTGCTTTGTGAAGTAGATGACGAACTTCTGAGCATAAAATGAAAAGATAAGGGGATAGAGGGTCACTTTGTCTTATACCCCTCTATGAAGTTATCATTCTCATTGGTGTTCTATTTACTAATGTTACTGGGTAGCACTTTAAAACTCGAGAGAATTTCACTAACACTATAAACCTTTAAAATGATCTCACTAACACTTTAAACCTTAAAACTAACTTTTCTGTTTGTACCGCCATGAAAGATAACGGAACAGTAATATCCATCAACGTGAAATGGTTAAATTATGCTGGTTTGATTTAAATACTTGTTTAATTATTTAATTTAATTTAATTATTTATGACGATTGATAAAAGAAAATTAAAAATACACCAAAGCAAGAAAAAATGAAGAATCAGAGATAAGGTTAAAACATTTGACAAATGTAAAATTGAAGACGACAATATATTTAGAAGATTCATTGGTTTCCAATGAAAAGTTAATCGATTTGAATCAGAATCCAGTGGAGATGCATTTATTAAAAGGATTAATGAAAGCATCTAGTGAAACATATCTTTTTCTTTTATTATTCCATATAGTTTTAGAAAAAAAAAAATATCCCATCTTCTTTTTTTAAACGTTATACATCTGAAATTTTGTTTGGGAAAAAAATATTCCATTTACAGAAAGTTAGTAATTTTTTTTTTACGATTTAACAGCATTTATCAAACGTTAAAAACCCGCTAAACGATATTAAATTTTTAATCTTATTTCTTAAGCTATATATATATACAAGCTTTTCACTAAATTTTAAAATGTATCAGTAAGGTTTGGTGGTAACACTTCCAGAACATGTAATCAAATCCATCCGACATGCGCTTGTTGGTTATTTTTATTATTTAGGGTTTTCCCAATATTTTTAGGGATTTTTGTTAAAAGTGCCACATTCTCAAAAAAAAAAACTAATTAGCAATGCCACATTTTGTTTTCCTTTCTAGAAATGCCATAATTCATCTTTATGACATTTATAAAAATTACAAAACTAACCTTGAACAATAACATCATTAAATAACTAAAAACAAAGAAACAAAGCATTAAATGTGGTATGATATTAGATGCTTTCGCGGTGGACAAATTTAAATTAGAGACATATTTGTCCATAGAAAAAACAGAGCGTGAGAATTAGTTGACGATTGACTAGGTCATGGACAAGATTGGAGATGATAATGGATTTGTACAAAATGTTGTCCTCTAAATATTAAAATTATCTATAAAAAACTCTTCACAAGTCAAGTATGATTAAAAGATGAGAAAATAAGCCAAAATTGTTGTCCATTAGAAATTTAAATTGTCTATGAATAAAGCTGTCTACTGAAATTTAAAATTGTCTATTGATGATTAAAGTTGTTCATTAAAAATTAAAGTTGTTCATTAAATTAAAATTTGGTCAATTACGAGGAAAATACTCCAACTCAGATTTGAGATTTGTCATGTTTTTTTGTGACTATGCCATCAACACGATTCAATAGTATTTTTTCTCAGCGAGATTTTTGAAGAGAGGATGTGAAAGAATTCAGATCTAACCTTAAAACCAAGACAAAAACTCTTCTAAACCACAACCATAAACACACAATAAAACATATCCAACAAACTATATTGGCGAGTCGCAAAACCAGATCAAAAAAACTTCAACCTCATGACCAAAAAGGAAGCCATGGATCTGATTATGAACATCATAGATCCCACCAAAACCGACGTAAGAGTTTCCACTCTGGAAAGATCTATCATTGCCAAGAGAAAAAAAGAATTGAGATGAATGAAAGGAAGAAGATGACAATGCTATCAATCTCCAACCATCGGAGAAAGTAATAAGCAACGGCTAGAACAATTAGAAGAGAGAAAAAAAAAATTGTTTTATTTAGATAATATCTTTCGATTAGAAAGAATATGAAAAGAAAAAAAATAAGAAAAATAAAAAATAAATATAAAAAACTAGTTTTGTCTTCTTAATTAGCAGTTAATTCGTAAAAAAATCGATGAATATAGCAGCTTTTACAAATTTTTTTACTGTTTATGGCATTTTTTTAAAATAATTCTATTTTTACTTTTTTTTTTGTTAATTTAGTTACGTAACATTTCTCCAACTATTTTCTTATTCTCTATATTCAACAATTAAACTAAGTAATCTGCGTCAAAAATATGTTTTTACACCATGACCGGTATAAAGATATGCTTAAGAATTTTCTTTTCGAGTCAAACATTTTAACTCTTCTGGAGAAAAATTTACCAATGGATTAATTACTCTATCACCAAACTTGAAAACAACGTATCGTACCCTTAGCCCCAAACTAGATATGAACATATATATATATATATATATATATATATATCATGAATAATTTGAGAAAATACAAACTGTTTTTACTTAAAATTTTAACTAAGAGAAAAAAACTGATACCTGCAACAAATTAGAAAAAGTACAACAAAATGAGAAAGCGAGATAATATCTTAAAGGTCATTTTCTAAGTTAAAAGCAAAAATAGAGTCGTTATCCGTGATGAAACAAAACATCAACATCCTCCCAAACTCTTATCTCTTGACTTGTCAAAGACCAAATATTTAAACATTATTAAAGTTGAATAACTATAACTAGTTTGAAACATATATTGTTGTTGATAGTCAAACTTTCAAATTTAAAGCAAAAGACTGTAATTTTCTTTTCCTGCATTTAACACTAATAACTCACAAAAATGGTTTTCAGATACCAAAGTTTATAAAAAGTTTCAAAAATGTAGAAAACAATTACACAACTTTTTCTATCTTTATTGTCCCATCTTTTACCTTTTTTGTTGTAAAATAATATATTTGTTTTTTGTAAATATCTTTCCTTTGTCAAATATTAACTGTACAAATTATTTGAGTTCCTTCCTGTATTGGACATTCAACATTGACACCCGACAATCAACTAAGAAGTGATACTTTATCTGTCAAAAATGTTATTTTACACCATGATAAGTTAAGATATGCATGCCATATGACTTTTCTTTTTGATTCAAACTAATGGATTAAATATTCTATCACCAAATTTTAAAAGAATTTATCTTATTTACAATAAATCATATCAACTTCCCTAAAATCATCTAAATCATATAAAAATTCAAATTACTCGATATATTGGATTGAATACATTCTCTTAAAACTCGGATGATAGTTTAATTAAGAGAATTTTTGAAAATACTATTTTTGATTTGCTTCTTTTCAAAGATACATTTTAAATTAGAAATTCGATCAAAATATATATAAAGTTTTATACGTTTTCAAAGTTTTTT
>NC_141886.1:4632939-4654962 GCF_030686135.1 Camelina sativa | reverse complement strand
AAAAACAAAGCCCACCTGCTGCCAAACACATACTGCCCATTTAATATCATAACCTACCACTTTCTCAAACAGCACTCAATGATACAAACACATAGATAAAAAACCAAACAATACATACAAAAATTACTTTACATTAAGAGAGCAGCCAGATTCTAAAGCTAGAAGAACATAAAACACATGCAAAGATTAAAACTTTCAAATTTGGGACTAAAAGATTGAATCTGAAACTTCAAGGACCAGGATTGAAACAGATACAAGAACTCACCCTCGTCAGCTGGAGTAGGAGAAGGAGAAGGGGAAGGAGCAGCTGAAGAAAGAACTAAAAGAGAAAGAGATAGAAGAAGAAGAAGATGGAGAAGAGAAGCCATGGAAAGAGAGAGAGAGAGAGACTTTTTTTTTTGGAGAATCTAAGATAACCCAAAGAGACAAGAAACAGAGGAAGGGGCAAAAAGAATGGGTTTTGAGTCTAAAAATGTTAACTTTGTGAAGCCACAAAGAAAGGAATGAGGGAAATTGCGTGGGATGATGTATAGAGAGAAAAATAGGGTTGAAGCTTTCTGAGGAGAAAAAGGACATGAAGAGAGAAAAAAAGTTGGAAAATTTGTTGATTATATCGAAAGAGAGAGAGAGAGAGACAAGACAGAGGTAACGGTGGAACGAACGGTTCAGATTTGATCTTGAGATTTCAAATGGTCAAAAATGAAATCTAACGGGTCTTGTAGATTGAATGAGACTTACACAGTCAGAGTGATACTGTGGCAAAGAAAAAGCCTAGAACTTTGGGTCATAATTAGTTTTTTTTTTTGGTTAATTACTGTGAATATTCTTTAGTGTTTAGTTTTTGAGTATAATAGTGTGAAACATAGTACACGAGAAACTATGATATATATATATATATATATACATTTGGAAAAAGAAAAAAAATGAATGAATGTAAGTTTTAAAGAGCACAACTTTTGGTGTAAGAACAAGTTGTGTGCATTGGACAGCAAAATAAGATTGGTAACTACGAAATAGCCGTTGCCACTCTTTTGTTTGCTTCCCTCTCTCTCTCTCACTCCTCATTAGATTTTGGTACCTTTTTGTTCTTGCTTTTATGACTTATTCTGAAATTATTATCTGTTAATGAATTGATTCGTTTTCTTTTCCTCTAGTTGTGAGTTGTGTGACCCCTACGGTATAGAGCTTTACAAACAAAACGATGTATGTGTTTGGGATGAAGCTAACTTGATTGTGTATGTAGTTTTGTTAAATCTTTTGACGTTTATATGGTCTTATTGAATTGATTTAGAACCTAGTCTCTACAAAAATTAAATACTAAATATGAGGTGTTGGATATTTTTCCCTTGCTTTTATATTACACAAGAGTATTTTTTTCCTTTCTCCCCTTTGGGATAATTTTGAGAAAAAAAATTAATATGGTTTGTTATGGTGTTAGGAATGTAAAGTGATATTTTATTTTAGTATTTTCTCTTTACTAGAAAAATATTGTTCACTAAATTATCATGTTGTTAATATTTTTTGGTGTTGCATTTTACACTTGCAAATAACAAAATAACATGTTCCTTTGACTTCAAATTTCTTATAATTATATGTTGGTAACTTTTAATAAGAAACACACATCTGATATTTGGTAGATTGATTTTATTTAGTAAATTAAATGCACATAAGGTAAACTATCTTCACTGTCTTCTTTTGTTCGATAATAAAATTTAGATTGTCAATCAAATTAGTGCTTACATTAAAACTCTAGATCTTCATATATATATATATATATATATATACTAAAACTTAAAAGTCTAAACATATTGAAAATTACCACAAAAATAAGTTTATATCTTTCCAGTACATCATCATAGAATACAATAGCTAAGTATTCATTTTAATTCCTTACAAATTCTTTGATATTCTTTTCAATTGGCAAATAGTGGTCTTTTCTTTTCAAACAACTTTAATAACTTTTTGCTCAACTTTCGCTCAATTTACACAACCTCATCAATCAAGGTAGTCGAGAACGAAGCTCTCATTGATTTTGCATTAAAAAGAAGAATGTAAAAATCAAGAAATGTGGACTTCGTTTGGGAACCGCAAAACACTGTTCTTGATTTGAATCTGAAATATTTAATGTTTGACACACCTAATGTTTTTACTGATTATGTGATCTAATGTTTTTACTGATTATGTGCAAGTTTATCAGTTTTAGAGGTCAACACTTCCCATTGATATGAGAAAGACACAAAAATTTACCGCATATACATAAGACATATGAATGCTATGTTGTAAAGACTATCTGTTAATTATGGCATACGAGACTACATAAAAACATATTCTATATTATAAAACATATGAGATAAATAATTTCTCTTCTTTTTCCAATTTAATCATCATCCCACACATAACTATTTTGTTATATTCCTACCATTTATTTATATTATTTTTGTTTATGACCTTTTTTGAAATCGTGGAATCGGTTGAAATTATTTTTGTTAAACACAAATAAATATACCATTTATTTATATAATTTTTGTTTATGACACACATAAAGTGGAATTGATTGAAATCCTGATGGAATCGCGATTTCTAAAAAACAGAATTTGGAAGCACAAAAAAAAAAATTGAAGCGTCAAATATATGACCAATACATTTGTAATTGACTTGAATTAGTATATGTAGGTATTTTAATTCTGAGTAGAGTCCATAGTTATATGTTAATGGCGTTTGAATCAGAAGCACTTTTTTAGTCAAGAACGAGGGACTGGAATAAGAAACGAAGAAAAAGCAACTAAGATTTTTAAATTACACATGTAGCGTTTGTATTTCAGTTAACTTCAGAATTTGTATTTTAAAAATTGTATATATAAAGAAAATAAATAGAGACCTTGCCCTACTTCACTACCCATGAGTGAACATGGTAATATGCACAAACTAGACTAATTTCAGAAATAAATTAAGAAACTAACCATGAGTGAACATGGCTTATCGGATGAAATTTCCTTAAGACATTCTTTTTCTTCTCTTTTTGATATCTCTCTCCTCATCTATCTCCATTGCATCAACAACCATCCTCCCATAAATTTTGTTTCCTCGATCTCTCTCTCTCCATAGATCTAGGTTATCAAGTGTTCTCCTATGTTCCCTCTTTCAACTTTGGGTTTTTATACATAAAAACCACACCTATTTAAATATATATCCTTCGTTAAAACGACAACTTTCATTAAGAGTATATGATTATACATAGTAGTAGCTCATACTATCTAAAATGATCAATGTCATATAATACAATGTGAAAGAACCATTTCTCTTTTTTTTGGGACCAAAATGTCCATTTAACCTTTAGTCGACTATTTGAAATTTCAATGAATCTTTAGCCTTGCTACCTCTTCCTTTCTTATAACCTTTCAAGTCTTCAAATTTCTCATTTTTTCTATTCTTAGAGCTCTTGAGTAATAGGATCTCATCATTGTAACATTCTATGGATCCTTCGCTTATCTGGTCATGATCGATATCCTCCCTTTTATAAGGTTCTTCTGAATTTTCAGTTCGATCGAAACAATGATGATTGGATCCTTCCACGTACTCAATCCAATCAAGGTAATCTCTCTTTGAAGCAAAATCAGAAGGATATTTAGTTGATTTTTCTGATTGATCTACATGATTGCTTGGTTTAACAATACTGTCTTCATGTTGATGTTTCTGACCATTTTTGCTAGAACCATCGAGTTGGTCCACACGATTACCCGCACCTTTCCTAGTGGATCCTTCATTATGGTCTGTACGATCACGACCCCTAATCAAATCTTCAAGATGATCCATATGACCATTTTTAACTGAGCCTACAAGTGGATCCATATCAACACGATATATGTTTCTAATCGAGCCGTCATCAAGTTGTTCCTTGCGTTCGCGACCACTATTCCTAACCGAACATTCGGATACGTGGGATTGATCGTGACCATCCACATGAATATTCTTTCCATATTCCTTCTCATTTAACATCAGCTTACGATGCATGCACTCCATAATCTTTGTAACCTTAGGTGTCTCCTTTGTTTCATTACTTTCCGCACTTTCCGAGGAATGAATTTCGCAGAAAAGCTCTCCACCATCTTCCTCTGACTTCATGGATCCGTCTTGCCGGAGCCGGTGCTTATTGAGCTTCATATATTTCATCGAAAGTTTTTTGGTTATTTTCTTCATTTTCTTTTAATCGCAATAATTGATTTTTTTTTTGTCCCCGACACCTTATAGGGTAAAATATAAAAAAATAAAATAGAAAAGTGACAAAAGTTGTTTGTAAAGATAATGAATACCCAAAAAAAGTAATTCATTTTGTGTATTTGCTATAATTTAATAATAAAACACGGTTTTAACTTTTAAACAGAACACAATTGACAACTATCATGTCAAGATTTAACAAGAATTTACCACACAACAAAACTATGTCCTACGTACGTGCCAATTTTACCAGAATTTCAAGATTTTTTTGGCAACTACCAAAATTAGAAATGAAGATAAAACAATGCTACGAGTAATACATATTTTTTTTGAAAATCTAGTAGTTTCCCCTATTTTAAGAATGTGAACCTATCTGGCTATATATGCATAATGTATAAATCCTTCCGCCACTTGTATACAGTTTTCTCTGTAGCATGAGTAATCTAGCACTATATGTATTAATCTGGTTACAAAACAAATAAACGATAATTTGTTACAACATATATGAACCAAACTGCATTCATATATTGTATGTATAGATTATTCTACAATACATGTATAATGCGCGACTACAGATATTTCACATAAAAACTCAACTATTTACATTTTTTTTTTGTTTTGGAATAGACTAGGTATTAATATAAATTGATTGATCAAATGAAAAGGAGTCGGTTATAGAATGAAATTTATAAAATAAAAAGATAATTAAACCAAGAAATATTATCGATTAGTATTAACTAAAACGTGGAGTTTAAGAAATGATAAATAATTTGTTATTTGAACATAATATATTATTATTATTTACCATATACTTTTTAAAAATTCAACCAATAATAATACAAATGATCATAACATACTAATTAGACATTAATTTTACATTGAAACTTTAGAAAATCAAATAAAATGAAATAAAGAAGAACTTATAAAGTATATAACAAGCTTAAACGGAAGGAGTATATATTTGCATGAAATGAATAACGTTCCCAAATTACATCAATCAATACAATGAGTAAAGAGTAAAAGATAAATTGAAATGGTGACAAAACAAATCTTGATAACTACCCGAATTCTTTTTTTTGTGCAACTTAGATTAGAATTAGACAGTAAAGTTACAAGGGGACGAAGCCTATGCGAACATTCCCGAACAGCAAAGTTGAAAGATAAAGCAACTAAAACACAAAGCAAAGCAAACATAGAGAAACAAACTTGAAAAAGCTTGATAGGGCACCAGGAGAAGTATTGAAACTAACTATCACAAAACACCCATGAAAGAAGTAGCAAACAATCAATACATAAACATCGACTGGATTAGAGTTAGTCACCATACATTGTGACGTTAAAAGAACTGCCTCATACACGGACAGGTTGACGCCGAAGGAGTATCCGGTGAATAAAGATCGCTGGAACAGAGCAGAGGCTGAGCCAACAGAGATAGTTTTTGGCTGGACGCAAACAGGTAAGGTTACATCAGAGAAGTATCTGATGAACCAATTCCGTCGAAATTGAGCAGAAAACGAACCAACAACGATGGTTCTCAACTGCAAACAAGAGGAGGCCGGAGAAGTATCCGAAATTTCTAACCTTGCAACAAAGTGGTTCAAGAGAATGACCAGCCTTAAGCAAAGAGAAGGGGACACACTGCTGGAGAGGTTGAGAAGAGGACTGATTCATCAACCGAGTGAAGGGGCCGACCCCAAATAAGAGGCCCACTGAGATGGATGAACACCTTCAGGGGAGCAGCGGGAGGGGGGAGGAGGAGAGATAACCACTCTCCATCGTACTCACTGGGAAGACGAGAACCATAGAGCAGCAACGACCGAGGTGAAGTGAACTCGTCATCTGGCGGATCTGGGGGCCTTGGACAGGAGGAGCCCATTGAAAGCAGGAAGAGCTGAACCAAAGTCATGGAGACGGAGACAAGTTTCGCCGGCGTCGTAGATCTACCGACGGGAGAAGAAGTGGATCGATTAGGCAGCGAGGAGGACGGTGGAAGAACTCCGGAGGATGAGAAGGACCATATCTTCGGTGAGCGGCTGCCTCGGGCTTCGTGCCTGGGAGAAAAAAACTAGGGCGAACTCTCCATTTAACCCATTAATCCTGTAACCCGAATTGTTAATTATAATTCATAAATGCTCATTGTACAGTAATTTCATACATAAGGAATAAAGACATGTGGATAGTTCATTAATTAAAGACTTGAGCCAAGAACTGATCATTTTGACGTGAGTGGTCCATAGTTTTTCTCATTTAGTGTGATCAGAATGAAAGAAAAAACAATGGATTTTGTCATAAGGATGTGAAGGACGCCTATGGAAGAGGATCAGGGAATGGACAGTTAATATTGTTCTGTCGATGTGTTTTCCGGAACAATCGTCCCAACCTATTGGAATTCTCCTTTAATTTAGGCCGGAAGTTTCACCTTCTCAGCTATCATCAGGTCAGTTCTTATTACTTTTGGGATATACATTAAGAGGCCTTGACCATGTTCAATATCGTGAAAATAAATTCAAAGCAATTAGCTAAACTGATTATAATTGATAATAGATCTCAAACTGACATTACACAGCATATTGATGGAGTTGCTTACTTTGTAGTACATTCTATTGCATGTAAGACACTCTAAGATAGATCCGAAGACATAAGGAGTCAAAACCAATCATAAATACTGGATATGCACGTAACTTCTTATTTTGGTACAAATAAAACCGGAAATGAATCTAGTAGCTTCATTTTGTTGGTCATGATCAGGTGTAGATCCTCGCTAAAAGCACATATTTGTCAAAATGTAAAATTAGTACCTTACATTTCTTTTTCTCTTCTCTTGTTTTGCAGAACATGTGAGGAATGGCTACTCCAAGTATTTACCTCTATCAAAAGCAATAAGTCATGGAAACCTGGAAGGTGTAAGGGACTTCCTAGATAACAATCCAGAAGCTGACGTCATGGATGTCTAGACACCTTAGAGACACCATTGCTCAAAACTTGTAGTTGTGGGCAACTAGACATTGTCAAGAAGTTGCTATTACAACGACTGACACTTGAACAAATTTTGATACCGATGGAAACGTAATCCCATTCTCCCCTCATGCCGCTCTTAGTCGCTGCTATGACCGGGAATTTGGCCATCACAGAGGCCTTTGTAAAAAAAAGCCCTTAACTCCCTGTGATTCCAAGCCGATTAGGGTGTGTTATACCCGTTTTTTTTAAGCAGCTACTGTAGGACATAGGGAAATGACTTTTTTTTTTGTTTTGTTTTGCTAAAAAGTTAATATCATATAATGAAAATTTAGGTTTTACAAGGAAGAACCTATACGAGTGGACTTTGCCAAAAAAAAGAAAAAAACAAAGATACACTTAGAAAGCTTTGAGATACGAATTAAACCAAAAAAACCTGGTGGGCTTAAATCCAGAAGGCCATCAGATTTCGGAAATTCTTTCTTTTGCTCTTTGATGAGATGGAGCTGATGAATCTGCTTGAAGAGTGTGTGTGGCGGGATAATCTGTTTGTTGTGGATGAGGTTGTTTCTCTGTCTCCAAACATTATATATTAACGCTTGCCTTAGAAGTATCCGTAGAGTGGATGGAGATGAACGCTTACTTGCCTTTGCCCAGAGCAGAAGAGCAGACCAGTCTATGAAGGTAAGTGTTCCGCAGCTTGATCTTTGTAATACCGATTCCCATATGACTTTGGTGTACGGGCAATTCAAAAAATATGGTCTCTAGTTTCAACTACCGTTGAGCAGAGATGACAATTCATTGGAACTTGCAAACACCATGAAGCTAGACGAGATAGAGTTTGTAACCTAGTCGAGATTTGCAATCCAAAAGTTGAAAGCATGCTTTGGAGCTGAGCTTTTAAACCATACAAGTTTAGCCCAATCCTTCTCTAGCCCTCTAGGTCGTAAGCTGGTCGTTTAAACCAGTGGTTTGTGGTTATGTTTTCCACTAGGTTGTTAGTTCTCGTATGTGTTCCTGTTAGAACGAATATTAAGATGTTGGTCATTTGTTTTATTGATTTGTGACATTAGCCGGTTTGTTGGTTTATGATTATTTGTTTGGTTTTTGCTGGTTTAATTGTTGTTTTGTGGCATGTTAATTTGGGGAATTCATTAGTAATTATAGGGTTATTAATTAATAAATTAAAAAAATGGGTCAGGTTATTTTCGAAATTGTCAAAGTTAATATTGGTTTTAGTCTATAAAATGACCATCCATTGAAGTTCGAGTATAAAAAGGCATTGGATAAATTATTTGGGTTGATTTTGGTTGTTTTTCCGCCAATACAAGTCTATCAATAAACGAACCGTCTTTCATGTAATTGATACTCCCTCTGTATCACAATATATAATGTTTTAGGATTTTTACATGAATTAAAAAAAACATTTAATGTTTAGCCATAAGTGTATTTATTATTTATAATAATATATTTTATAACTATTAACCAATAGTATTTCATCAAACTTTTAAATTCTCATGATTTTTAAAATTTACATTTTCTTAGCATTAATTGATAAAAGTATACAAAAAATCATTTTTTGTGATACAATAAAAAATACTAAAATATCATCCTTTATGATACAGGGAGTAATATATTCTGATATAAGAAATTCTTTTCTCCTTCTCTCAAGGCGATAACACAGCGAACAATTACCAAACTTTCCCCACGGGATATTTGCTTTTCGGGCGGCCTTAGCCGCCGGATCTCTTGATTTCTTTAATAATTGTTTACCACAACAATAAAATTTCTCCTTTGATGTATCCATTGTCACCAATTTCGTCTTTTGGTGGAAAATCCAATCGTCGCTTCTTTCCGTCAATCTGCCGTTTCTCCCTCTTTATCAATGGTTGTTCCTTTCGTTAGTGATTTCACTAATATTATCATATCTATATTGTGCTATCACCGGACAGTTGGGTAGAAAGATAAAGTGGTTAATTCGGATTGTTCATGGTGTTTTCTCCCTTAGGGAGCGAACTTTTCCTGCAAAAGCACATCGATATTGGCGTCGTAATATTGATGGTTTCTATCCGATGCGGTCTATGCTCGGTGTTTGTCTTCCATCGGTAAATTCCAGCGGTGGTTGTGTTTTGCAATTTTCTTCTCGGATAAAATGTCGGTTTATACCGACTTGGCCGTGGAGTAAGGGTCTGATAGTGATGCTATTTTTCTGTTCCTATGAAAGTGTCTTAATGGTTAATTGTAAACACACGGTACTGGCTCATGTTGTTTGATAAGGACAGAAGACACAAGGACAATGTTAAAGCAGCAGAGTTCCTACGGAAAAGCATGTTAAGTAGTCATGGACGTTCGGTTTAACCGGTTTATTTGGATCAGTTTATTCGGTTTTGCAAAAATTCGGTTTCTCAAAAATCCCACCGAATAGACCCGAAATAAATTTCGGTTCAAGTCGGTTCGGAAGTCGGTTTGTTCGGATCGGTTATTGACAAAAAATTCTGTTCCGAGATGAACCGAAATTTTTCGTATTCGGTTTATTCGGCTTTTTGTTTGGTTTACTTTTTGCAAGAAAAAATATTTACATCGCATAAACCCAATAACAACAACCCAATTGACAAAATTAAAAGGCCAAACCTAATAAAATCTCAAGCCCAATCCAAATTACAATAAAAAAAGCTCAAACCTATCTAAATCTAGGGTTTTTGGTTAGGCATCGTTTCTAGCTGGTTCCGCCGTGTGAACTGCCGTGAGTCTGTGCTTTCAAGTTCTTCACCCTCTGTCTCATTATTATCTACCAAACCGTCATTAGATTTACAAAACTCAGAAATTTTAGCATTAAATCTATGTAAACAGATGTAGAAATAAACAAAACAAAACAAAACGACCCTAATTAAAGTTAGGTTTTAAACTTTGAAATAACCATAACAAAGTAATTAGGATTTAAGATTTGAACTAATAGATCTGGAAAAATCCAGAAGAATAAAGAAAAGAGATAATAATCAGAAGAATAACAACAAAGCAATCGACTTGAACAAAGTTAGGGTCAGGTTTTGACTTTGAAATTGTTTAGAAGAATAAAGAAGAACAGCTTACCAATAGTAAATTAGAGTTTAACGAATTTAGACCAAAGGGATTCTTCTATTGACAGCAAGAGATGAGTTGTAGAAGATGATGATGGATTCAAAGGTTTAGCTTTCACCATTTTTTCGCAGAGAGAAAAAGAAGCAGCCGCAGGGAGAAAAAAATGAAGGGAATTAGGGTTAATGAAACTTTATTCCTATATATATTTCGGTTTATGTAAAACCGATCGGTTTTCCTTTCTTTACAACTCGGGCGCCGATAACCGAAACTTTCGGTTTATCCGGTTCGGTTTAATCGGATTCTGCCGATTGCTCAGGACTAATGTTAAGTCAAGATAGCCATATCTTTATTGGAATGTTTGGAAGGAGAACTGGCAATGTTGATTTTCTGGAGAAGATAGTGCTAATGGTTTGTATTGAAGTCAAGTTAAGGTTTATGATATTTTCAAGGACATTGATGCGGACTAATTGGCATCAGAAAGTCATACTGCCAAGACTAGGTTCAGGCGTAATGGGTTTTACTAATACGATTAAGAAACAACCTCAAGGAAAAGAAAGGCAAAAAAATCTTACTGGAGCAAAAGGGTCAGAAGAAATATTACGAATACAGTATGTGTTTTCGTTAGGAATAAGCCGTTTTCGACCAAAACACATCGTGAATATTTTTCTTTGTATCTTTTTCAGAAGATGGCGCACATAGTTGCTTGTGTAATAATTTATGTTCTGTAGTCTTGTATAACTTCAACTTTTTAACTTTGATATAATGGACTGAAATTAGCTGGAAAAAAAAAAAACAAACCATCTTCCATCATGTGGCTGTACTGATTCGATAAATTAATTAAAAAAATTGTATATTTTTTTTAAACGGAAATGATGGTTTTTTCCAGTATAACTAATAATAAAAGATGTTATTATAGTGAAAATTTACAATTACATATTTTTTCGTTAATTTTTTTAGTTAGATTTTTTGTTTGTTATATAGTATTTGATATTATTAAATTCATAATAAAGTGTCAGATAAGTTTGTGTTTTATATTTAAGTTAGTTTAATTTTTATTTAAAAATAATTATAACTATATGCGGAACTGTAACATCCGCGAACCGAAATCCCGGTTTAGGGATTGCATCGGTCGATGCAGGTTGTGCATCGGTCGATGCAGGGTTGAGTTTCTGCGTTTTGACTTAAGTTAAACGCCGCATTTTGGATTAGGAAAACCCTTAAACTCGAGTTTTGTCTCATTAGGCGTGTTTAGCCGCTTTTGAGAGAAACGAAAGAGAAAGAGAGGAGTGTTCTTGGTGAGTTCTTGGATTGGAAGCTGTTCCTGTAGAGATCTGTAGCTGGGATCGTTGTAGGAGCTTCCTGAAGGTGTTTTCTTGTTGGTTTAAGGTTCTGATTCGTCTTGGCAAAGGTAAGTGCAGGACCATGGCTTATCTAAGCTAGAGCTTCTCTGATCTTCTTGTTTATGTGTTGTTAGGCTTGTTAGATGGTTAATTGGGACGTTAGGAAGCTTTCTTGTGGCTTGGGATCGAGTTTTGTGGTTGCAGGAACAAAGATCCGGCGAGAAGCTTTGGGGAACACGATGCTCGGCATGTTGCATCGGTCGATGCACTTTGTGCGTCGGTCAATGCAAGTGCGAGGACGGCGCGTAAAACCTTAGGGTTTTCGTGTTATGTCGAGCATGCGTCGGTCGATGCAGTGCGAGTGTCGGTCGATGCATCCCTTGTGTCGGTCGATGCATCCCCATGTGGTGTCGGTCGATGCATGTTGGTGTCGGTCGATGCAGAGTCCTGGTTTGTTATTTGTTGTTTGTTGATTATTGGTTGATGGTTAGAGATGTCTCTATTGCTTGTGTGTATAGCCTAGTAGATGGGAGGATCGCCTTACTGAGTGTTTATAAAATACTCCTGCATTGCAATTTGTGTTTGTGATGCAGGTAAAGGCAAAGTGTGAACGTGGAATCAAGGCAATGAAGAGGAGGATGTTCTAGGGACTCGATTGGATGTTGTCTGGCATTAGTAGGTTGCTAGAGTTGGGTCTTTAGAACTTGCTAGGTTGATGGTTTCTTGTTTCCTGTTGTTTGATATTGGAGTATTGTTATATTTTATTATTGGTTATTATTTATTGGATTATTGTTTGGATATTGATATCTGTTATTTTCGCTGTTGGTTGTGCTTGTGGTTAGGTGGCTAGTGGGTATGAGATCACTAGTTGTAGTTTATTATTATTATTATTATTTATTATTTAAAAAAAAGTGGGTCAGGTTGTTTCAGGAACAACATTATTATTAATATTTTAATATAATTTTAAATTTAGTTATGGAATATGTTTTGAAGACCAAATATTTTGATTGGGGAAAAAAAAGACCAAGTATTTTGTCTTAGAATATTTATGGATTAAGTTGATTATACAATTGCAAATAATGGTTCATGAATTTATGTCAAATGCAATTCCAAATATGTGAGACAAATGATAAAATTTATATTTATAACTGAATTTGCAAACATATTTGGATGTGTCAAATGTTAATTAAACCATCTCACCTTATGCTATTTAACCCACCATGTGTTATAAGGATTACAACTCATTCATTCATATCATTTGGAAGCTCTTAAAATTAATTTATCTCTTCAAAATAAATGCTTTTAATTTTTTCATCAATTAAATAGTTTTAATATATTTTTTAAAAATCAAAATAAATTTATACATTTTAAATATGTTAATTATTTACACTAAAGTAAAACCTTTATATATTAATACTGGGTAAATTAATAATCGCTATCAATTAATATATTTTTCGGGTCTCAAGTTGGACCAATGTAATTTTGGACACAATTTGACAATATAACAAAATAATATTTTTTTTCAAAAAAATTCTTTGTAAAATATATGGTATCATCAATAATATAAATTAATAATTATATAAAATTGTCAAAATATAATGATGATAGAGAAGCTTCTCTTCGGAGACAAACTGAACCTCAACGGCCAAACTGATTTGGTTGCGATCAAGGAATTTCCCAGTGCAGAGAACAAAATGATATTTAAGACTGACTCCAAAGTATCAAAGTGAAAGCTGAAAAGGATATTTTTGAAAATGGGTATACTGGAGCGATTGATCGTTTGACTTGGGATGAAAGTACAGATGATCGATTTACAGTGAAGTCGGAATATGCTCTGCTTACTCAGGAGGACAGACCGCTACAGAATATGGAGAGTTTTTTTTTTACAAAGTTTGGCATGTTGTCGCACCAGAGAGAGTTCGATTGTTTCTTTGGTTGGTTGTGCAACAGGTTATCATGACGAATATGGAGAGACACAAGCGGGATCTTAGCGACACGAGTATTTGCCATGTTTGTCGCAGTGGTAAGGAGACGATTGTTCATGTGTTACGGGATTGCTCCGCTATGGAGGGAGTCTGCCGGCGTTTAGTTCCTTCACGCAAGCTGCAAGCTTTTTTTTAATTTTTGTGATAGGATGGATCGTGATGGGGGAGCATGGGCTACTCTATTTGGGGTCACGGTCTGGTGGGGATGGAAGTGGCGGTGTGGGAACATTTTTGGTGATGGAGGGCAATGTTGTGACAGATTTCAGTTTCTCAAAGATTTGGCTAGGGAGGTGGCTTTAGCTAATAATGCTTTGCAGGAAGGAGAGGGACCCGGGTCGAGAGAGGTCAGACAGATTGCATGGGTGTCACCGAGTGAGGGGTGGACGAGACTAAACACGGACGGGGCTTCTTCAGGATAACAGAGGATGGTGGCACGAAGGCTTTTCTCTGAACATTGGTATATGTTCCGCGCCTTTGGCGGAGCTTTGGGGTGTATACTATGGGTTGGTAATTGCGTGGGAGAAAGGGATTACACGGCCGGAACTTGAAGTGGATTCGGAAATAGTGTTGGGTTTTCTTACGATAGGGATTAGCGATACGCAACCACTGTCTTTCCTAGTATGTCTGTGTTATGGCTTTTATCGAGGGACTGGATAGTTCGTATTTCTCATGTGTATAGAAAAGCTAACCGTCTTGCCGATGCGTTAGTCAACTATGCGTTTAGTTTACCATTAGGCTTTCATTTATTGGACTTTGGTCCAGATTATGTTATTTTGTTTATGTTGGATGATGCTTGTGGCTTGTCTAGCTCACGTAGTGTTTGTGTGTAATAGTTTTATTTTTAGTTGAATAATATTTGGGAGATCTCGTCTCCCCCTTTCCGACAAAAAAAAATAGTATTTTTAACAAATTCTCTTATGTAATATGCTTTGAAGACCAAATATTTTGTATTAGATTATTTGTGGATTAAGTTGATTATAGTTACAATTGCATATAATGGTTCATGAATTTATGTCAAATGCAATTCAAAATACTGTTTGTGAGACAAATGATAAAATTTATCAATGAATCTGCAAACATATTTGGATGTGTAAAAAATTAATTAGACCATCTCACCTTATGCTCTTAACGTCATACATTTTAACCCGCCGTATGTTATAAGGATGGGGATTACAACTCATTCCTTCATATTACTTGGAAGCTCTTAAATTTATTTACATTTATGTCAGTTTATTATAACTCTTCTACAGGCACCGCCGGTGACTAAAGCTCATGGAGCTGGTGCTGTAGGCATCAAACAAATATATAAAATGTTAAGGGCATCATTTTCAAGAATTGTGCTGTGGTGCAGTAGTCAATCCCATTTAATTAGTCTTAGAGTTCTCCAGTTTGATCCGTTCCTAAGTCATTTTGGGGTTTTTTTTCTTTTATTAAATAATAATAGGTTAAAAAAAAAATTTGCTTTAGACATCAAAATCTATTGGGCCGGCCGTGCTCTTCTATGTAATCAAATGTAAGAAAACACAATAGACATTATTTGTTTTCATACAGTGTATACAAATATTTATTTTTTACATTTAAAACAAGACATAAAACAAAAATATTGAATACATGTATATATCTATCAAATACGTAATGTATCGTGTATTGGACAAGAAAGAAAAGCTTAATCAAAACTATTGTTATTCTAATAAAAAATGGCGAATTAGGTAGGTAACCAAAATCACAATTGAAATGAAGAATATAGCATGTTAATCGAAGACATTAAGTGACTGACCAAAAGGCAATGTGATTTTACCAGGTGACACACACGAAACTACACACGCTGCCACGATCGGTTTTATTGGGACGGTTCGTGACTGTCATGGTTATTCTGTGGGCCATTCTCATGGACCACCTTCGACTGGTTTCGCCCTGCCTTGGGCTCATCAGGTAATCGACTCGAGATCACAAGGATGGCCTAATCCCTTCTTCTATGTCTGATCCTCGATCAACGTCAAACACCCCAAACCTATCGAGTGTGTTTGCGTGACTTCTCCAAAGGGACTCGTCAACCCGAGTCCTGCACCCCCCCTCACTGAAGCACGACACCTGCCCCAATCAGAATGGTCCCGCAGAAGCAACGCGACAATCACAAATTGTTCCAAGAAAGAAACGAGAAAAAGACAGAGGTTGAAGTGAAAGTGAGGAGAGAGAAAATAATATAATTATTTTATAAATATTTTTTCTTTTTACCCTTTTTATTTGTATTTATGTTTTATGTTTACAGTAAATTAATTCAGATTTTATAAATCTTCTAAAAAAATATAACTCTTTTTTCTACATATATTATGATTTTGAATTTGGAAAACTGACATAAACTTACTCAAAAGAAAGTTTACCAAAAAAAAACTTACTCAAAAGAAAATTTATTGTGTACATAAATTACAAATAAAATAATATAAAAAAATAGTACATAATCAAGTATGATGGTTGAAACTGTGGTTTTAATGATGGTAGTGATGGCACAGATTGCTATGATGGTGGTAGTTGTAATTTGTAGTATATATTAAGATATATAGGAAATCTAACACTAAAATCAAACACAAATTAAAGAATAAAATCTTTAAAAATTTACAATATAGAAAATCTAAACTATCGAAATAAAAGCGTAGAACCGACATAAATTATGAGCAGAAGTAGTAGTAATAGTGGTGGCTGTTGATTGCCGTGTTAATTGCATGGAAAAAAATTTATCCTCTAAAAGATACAAAATAAAAAACCCAAATTATCAAGTTAAGCCGCTGGATGCCAAATAAAACGTACTATAATTAAATAGTATAATATGGAATAAAGCATAGTAGTGGTGGTTGGGGCGGCGATGATGAAATGGTAATAATGGTGGTAGTAGTAGTGGTGGTCGTGACAATGATAGTGGTAAAGATGTTAGCGTGTGCGATAGCCGGTGGTGATGTTAATGGAACTAGTGGTGGTAACAGTGGTAGCCGATGACTGCCGAGTTAAATGCATGCAAAAAAAAAACTATATCCTAAAGAATAAATCTAGAGAATTTTACAGAATTCTTTTATTTCTCTTTTAAACAGGGAATACAAATATTCCATCTAGATCTATTATAATATATAGTCGAACATATAAAAGAAAACAGTTGTGGGACAAAAAAAAATAACGCATACAGGACAAGAAGAGTATCATGTTCCAAAATATATACATCTATATATACATTTTGGGTTATATCCTTTTATTTGTACTTATTTAAAAACTTATTTGCAAAGTTGATCCCTAACAAAATTCCAAATAGCATTACTTCAGATTTTGTTTCCTCAATATTTTACATTCCATTCCAACTAAAAAAATTACAGCAAAATCAATATGGAATCAAAAACTATAATATATTTAATTGTACCTTCTATTGTGTATTGAAGATATTTTATCTCTGAACCATTTGCAAACAAATAAAACAACACTTTGATTCCTATTTTGTTTTCCAAAACCTGTGAGTTTTGATTCTTAACGTAAGAAGAACTTCGATTCACATTTTAATTAAATATTATAATTAATATATATATAAACTTAATAGATTTTTAAAATATTACGAATTTGTAAAATTGAAAAAGTTTAAAATACTATGTAATATGGTGATATAGTAGATGGTTATAAAAATGACATGTTGGAATAAAAAATATCATTAAATTTGTACTAAGGTTAAATCTTTATTTTATTATTTGTCAACACTATTAATATTAGAATATTTGACATATAAAGTTAAGTTGATTTAACTAAGTTTGCGTAAAATAATTAAATCATTAGGAAAAATATGACTTAATAATAGCGTATAAATGACTTATTATGTATTTAAATACCTTATTTCTTGTTATAATAATTAAAAATCAAAATAGAATCTCAAACACTAAACAAAAAAAACTAAATATAACAAACAAATGATCATGAAGTATATTGCGGGTTAAAATTTTAATATAAATATTTAGCCGCACAAATGGTCGAAAAATTTAGTTATTCTTCTATTTGCAAAACATCCAATATTTAACAAACAAATACAATATAAAATATAAATAACAAAAAAAATTATATGCACGCGGGTGTACCGTGGGTTAAAATCTATTATAGGTTAAATATGTAAAATAAATGAAACCGAATCCAAATTTGATTTAACAGTCCTAAACAAACTGTTGGAAATGTCTCGATTAGTTTAGAATGATATACACGTGATATCACTCAACTTAATTATATTTTAATTTTTTTCTTATAAATATCACCCATGGAGGTCTGAGCAGAAGTTCATGTGAAAAATTTCCAATAATTTAAAAAAGTATGCAAACATAATCGTACGTACATGTACGAATCTAGTTCATATCACTTGGAAGCTCTTAAATTTATTGATCTCTTCAAAATAAATGTTTCTTAATATCATCAATAAAAAATATATATTTAAAAAATCAAAATAGATTATTTATACATTTTAGATATGTTAATTATTTATACTATTAAAATTAATATTAAATTGTTTACCTTTTTGATAATAATTAACGAAACTTCATTTCACCCATTTCGTTCTCCAACGAAGCTATGTCTGATCCGCCGTTCTCCAACGATAGTATATATGGACCAGACTTTGATTCATACATACGTAAGATCTCTCTCTCTATATATATATAATCTAGATCTCCTGCTCGAAATTGTTTGTCTATAATCTGGATTAGCTTTCATCTGATCGATGTGTCATGGTAAAATAGCGTATCTAATCGTTTATCTGTTATAGCAAATCCTTTATGATCTTATTTTAATATTTCCTGTCTTGTAATTGTGTATTTGTTATCCTTTCGCAGATGGTAAGACATGTGTCCTTTGGAACGTCGAGGACTACCCAATCCCTTCTGGTTCCGATGATCCTGTTTCCATGGGGAAGAAAATCAAAGCAAAACTCGTGGAGACCAAGTATCTTGGGGAAGTGTCAATGAAGGCTTACGTTGATACGTTGTCGGATGAATTGCAACAGAAATTCGATGATGCCGGTATCTCAGTCAGTCTCATACCGCAAGGTGAATGAATATATATATATATATAATTTCATTACTTTTTCAAGGTTATTTATTTATTATTTGTTTTTTAGCACTACATTTTTGGTAGGGTGTGCATTCTCGAATCTCGAAGTCTACTCCGCTGATAGTGGACGCTTTGGGGTGGGCACTGGATAATCCTGCACCAGCAAATATGATTGTACTCTCAAACAACATGGCAGAATTTGGAACAATTATGCATTTTGAATGTATGTACAGGGTTGGTTACGGAATTGTTTTGCCCGATACTAGCTGCGGTTGGCTACCTCCTGACACGGATTGGCTACCTCCTCTAGAAAAGTCAACCTGGTTTTTGGAGGACCTATTTGTTATGAAGCGGTAGTGAGAGAGAAAAAAGAGAAAGAAAGAGGCCTCTAATTTCTAGGGAAAAGATGAAGGATCTTTGGGAGCTCAAAAGTTTGTATTTGTTGATGAGTTGGAACGTTCTTGATTAGTCTGCCAACATGTGGCCTTTTTATCTAGCAATATATGTTGAGACCTTGTATTTGCTAATGATAATTACTCGGTTTCTCTCCATTCCATGTCCATATTGTCTAAAGCCCAAAAGAATGTTTTTCTATTCCTATTTCCCATCAACATACTCACGAGAAAAAATAATTGTTGAATAGGTTCGCAAATCTTGGCTAATGATTATGTCCAAGATGGTCCCTATGGATTTTCATCAGAAGCAGCGAGTATGACTCATCTCGGTGAAGCTAGATGTATATATATATATAGTTAGTCAGTGGGGATGTTCCAGTCAATACTTCTCTCGCAACAGCTGATGCAACTCAGGTTAATTATCAGTGCTGGTCAATCTGTTTCTCATGATATGCCTTTTGTTGAGAATGCTGATGTCTCTATGCATGGAATCAAAAGCCTAGTCGGAAATGGAATTGAAATGAGTCATCATTTCTTTTTGAGACTCCTAAAAGTGGAGAATGGGGAAAATATACTCTCACTGAGGCAAATAATTTAAGAATATATTCAGCCTGAAGGCTTAAGTATTGGTTGCATAAAGCTCCTCAGCCACACAACTCACATATGCGTTTTTTTTTCCAGAATAAGGTTAAGACACCAGACCAAATTATACTGATTAATATATGGCAAACTTGTACACATAGTAGGAAGAGGCATACATATACAAATAAAGAATAAAGTTTGTGTCTCATTCCGTGTTGTATTACATAATTTTTATACACTAGAAAAAGATCTTGAAATATCTTATTAACAATTAATGTACAATCGTAATCGTATCTTGTTACGTGATCACGGGGATCGAAGCTTGATGCGCAATTTACGAGCTGGTTCCTCTGAATCTGCTAAAACTATCCCTCAAGTTGGAGCATGCAGATCCTGTATGTCCAAATTGAAATAGAACTGCTTGAACTCATGTTTATCCAACTGCTTTGTGAATATGTCAGCCAGCTGTGATTGACTTGCCACGTGAAGAAGGCGGATGTTTTTTTGTGACGACTTCATCACGGACAAATTGACAGTCGATTTCAACGTGTTTAGTTCATTCGTGGAATACTGGGTTTCAGGCTATGTGAATAGCGGCTTGACTGTCACAATGAAAGAGCATTGAGGCTCCGTGTGAGACCCCTAGAGACTGCAGAATTCGCTTCAGCCAAATGAGTTCTTGAGTTAACTGTGCCATTGCGCGGTACTTGGCCTCTGCTGATGAACAGCTGACAGTCTTCTGTTTCTTCGTTTTCCAGGATATAGGAGACCCGCCCAGTTGTATGAAGTACCGAATAACAGAGTGTCGCGTTAGCGGGCAGCTTGAGTAATCGATGTCACTCCAGTCGGTGATCTGAAATGGCGCGTTAGATCGTAAGAAGATTCCTGACCTGGATTATTTTTCAAATAATGAACCACACAAAGTGCAGCCTCCCAATTATCCTTGCTTGGGTGTTGCATAAAACTGTGCAAGGAAGTGAACACAATATGCCAAATCAGGTCAAGTGACAGCTAAGTAGATGAGTCATCCAATGAGACGGCGATACTATTCTGGATGTTGTAAACAAGGTGAAGTCGAGAGTGCTAGCTGATGAGCCTATTCGAGCGGAAAGGCCACTGGCTTCGCATCAAGTTATCTGACATCTGAGATGATATTAAGAGTGTATTTACGCTAACTTAGATACATGCCGTAGGAGCTTCTTGTGACTTCAATGTCGAGGAAGTACTTCAAGGGTAACAAATCCTTCATATGGAAGCAAGAAAAAAAATATTCCTTCAAATTTTCCATAAGTTGGCCAGTACTACCTGCGATTATGAGATCATCAACATAGATTAAAACATGAATCTGATTTCCCTTGATATCCATTGTAAACAGCGAATAATCATATAAACTCTGTTTAAATCCATATTCTTTAAAAGAAGTGGTCAATTTTGCAAACCATCATCGTGGACTCTGTTTAAACCAAAGATAGAATTTCGTAGACGACATACTGACATGAAGCCTTGAACCCTGGTGGCAAACGCATGTATATTTCTTCAACGAGGTCACCGTGAAGAAACGTGTGATGAACATCCATTTTACAGTAGTATCCAAGAACAAACGCATTGTCCCCATTTTTGCGACGGGAGAAAAAGTTTCGTCGTAGTCGATACCTTCGATCTGTTTGTTGCCACGCGCTACCAAACTCGCTTTGTGTCTTTCCAGAGTTCCATCAGACCGATATTTGAGCGTATAAACCCATTTACAACCCATAGACTTTTTTCCTTTTGGCAAATCTACAATCGTGAATGACCGATTGCGTTTGTGACCCTCAATTTCAGTGGACATGGCGTTGTTCCACCGTTCATCTGCCGAAGCTTGTTTGAATGATTTGGGGCACCATACCAGAAGTAATCGCTGCTAAAAAAGCTTGATGTTCTGGTTAAAATCTTTCACAATCAACGTAATTGGCCACGGGGTAGAGAGATGTCGAAACATCGGTTGTTGTTGTCGTTTTGGAACATGTATGCACCACAATTTTTTTGACTTTGATCGATCTTGTTTTCTAACATTGACCTCGGCCCAGCCGTTCTGGATCCACAGGAACCAAAGGCACAATGAGTGGCTGTGTCGTCGGAGCTGGGGCCTCGGTCTGCCGGCGTGTGTTGTGAGATATCATTGTGTCGCTATCATGGAGAGATGTTGAAGACAAAGTGGCAGATGGGTTTGGTAAAGGTCCAATAAAAGATGGGTTTGTTACACGCCCAATAGTAGTTGGTCTTTGAGTGACAGACCCAACAAATGTGTAAGCTCGTGAATGGCCCACTCGACTTGCATCGTCCTCTTCGTGAAACAGAGTGGTTAAAAATGGCGACATATCCGCTGCCTCCTTTATTTCTTCATCATTAATAGAGGCATAAGGGAATTCCGTT
>NC_141886.1:4596068-4632839 GCF_030686135.1 Camelina sativa | reverse complement strand
AAGAATTTTGCTCTTTTTATTCTTATTCTTTTTGTCTAGGGATTTACATACAGTAACAAAGCATTTTGTTATTACCATTATTATACTCTCTAGTAATACGCATCACATTACAATATGATACGGTTGACAAAATAAAAGATATCAAATACAAAAGGGGAAACGTCCTATTTCCCCCTCGGAACTATTATATCGTACCATATCCACTCCGATCTTTGACCTTGTTCTGTATTTCTCTCAAACTTAACTGCTTTACCTATTTTTACCCGAATCCATAATTCTATTGCTATTTCTCCATTGACTTTGGTTTAAATGGTTTTGAAATTAAATCTGATTATAAACCCACATAAAACCGGTATGAAATCAATTTATAACCCAAGTAACATATACAACCCGACCCGTCATGTTCTTCACTCGAAATCAAAAATCCCTAAATTTGTTTTGTAAAAACCCTAAACGGCTAAACCAGAAGAACAAATCATGAACAATTTTGAGGTAAAGAACATTAAATTGTTATAGAGAATGAGAAGAATAAGGATATCGAAAATCAAAACATATATTCACCAATGCTTAGGCTTAGCTGATAGCTAATCTGGAGTCTACAACGAGTCAAGCTGAAAAAAATGTACTTATTCTCCATGAAGGAGCTCTTGAATCTGCAAACACTGACACGATTCCTGGATTTTTGTTTTTTGGATCGAGTGCATATTGATCTCTCTACAAACGGATAAAAGAATATCACAATCTCTCAGCAATTTTGTTTATTTCTTTGGTAGATTTTTCAAAGTCCATCTCTCTCTCTCTCTCTTTCTCTCTTCAGCGTGACTATGTGGAATTAATTTATAATTTTTGTTATGGATTGTGTGAATTTAAAAACGATTATTGATCTCTCTCTTTCTCTATTTTTGTGTTGATACAGGGGAGACTGGAGAGTTTAGCTTAACCAACTTTGAAGATGGTCTTTTGTCATCTGCGTATATGGTTAGACTTCTTGTTGGTTCTCCAATAATCGCTGGATTGTCGAAAATATATACTTTTATAAACAGAATAATTTGTTTTTAGGTATATGTGTACTTAAAAGTCATTGTTTTGATTATCTGTCTTTTTATGATTGTTTGCAGGGTTTTGAAAAGAAGAAAACGAGAGGAAGAAGAAGACAAATCGATTTGGGAATTTTTGATTTTAGAGTTTTTTAGGTTTAGTTTTGTAATTGGGTTGAATTTTGGTTTAATCTGGTTAAATAAGTTCATTAGTTGGTTAGTCAAATAGTAAACCAACAGTAAACCGTATATTAACCAAGTTTCATGGGGTAATAGATAATATATGATATTCCGATGGGGAAATAAAAATAAAACTATGGATTCGGGTAAAAATAGGTGGAGCAGTTTAGTTTGAGGGAGATATAGAACGAGGTCAAAGATCGGAGTGTATCTAGTACGATATGATAGTTACGAGGGGGAAATAGGACGTTTTCCCAATACAAAAGTAAGTTAATGATACTATACAATAAGAAAAGTTGATAATGAAGTTACCGTCCTCAAGTTTCTTCGGTCAAACCCATTTTTTCATGTTTCTTTATACAAAAAAAGCCACAGGAATCTACTGCCACCTTCTTCTCTTCTCTTCTCTCTCTTTCTCTAATTACAAAATATATTATAATATTATATCATGCTCATGCAAGTGTCTTTATTTTTTTTGACTCGCTAGTTTTGCGCAGAGTATGGAAGAAACAAAAAAGAAAAAGAAATGAAAAAAATAAGTGAAAGAAAAGAGGAAGGCATAGAAAGATGATGAGTTTTTAGGATCAGTACCTCCCTAAGGTGTAGGGAGATAGAAAGAGAAAATCGCCCTGATGCAGAGGCTAAGGAGACGGAGAGAAAGAACAACTTTTATGGTGTGTCGATATGTATAGAGATAGAAAGAGAGTGTTATGAGTAATCACGGACTCTGTCTTTCTTCAATATATATCTATTAAGTTTCCTCTATGGGAAAAAAATTAGGAGACATACTATCAAACTTGTTTATATAATGATATACCTACTTTGTTTTTTGGAGTTTTAAAGGTAACCCAATATTAGTAACACATAAGATTAGGGTACTAGAACATTAGTAACCAACTATAATATTAGGTTATAGTATTCTTTTTTTATGCATTTAAAGGAACAAAAGAAAAGAAAACAATTTTTGACCAAAAAAAGAAAAAGAAAAAAACGTTTATTAGAGTTTTGTATTGAACCGTTTGAGTATTGGGTTAGGGACAGAGGCACCGTTTCTTAGATGCTTTACGTTTTTATACATTTCGGTGTTAATAATTGAAGTTACATTCTCAAGACACAATACTATGTATATATATAGTTCTGTAGTTTGTTGCATTTTAATTATCTTAAGATAAATCCTCAGAAAATGTTACTATAAGAAATGAACACCTGGTTTTAATTGGTGATCTATAGAAAATATAACAATGATACATCCTTCTAGTATTATTTATTCAAGCTCATGATTACATTTTTAAATTAATATGGTCTCTCTTAGTAATTACAGTACTTTTTTATATATCTTCTCAACCAATAGAGCCAAATTAAACCATTACAACCACTATTACAATAAATGTGTACTCTTTACCTTATGTACTAAAAATTTGGTGTAAGCGATTGTCAAAACTTTTATACTTTCTGTTTTCACTTACTTCTCCTTTCTTGGTAAATGTCAAGATAGAAAAGCAAAAGTTATATGCGGTTTAAACACTCGATTAAGTAATCTGAATTGAAACTTATTTGGTCTCTGCGGTTTAAAACTGATATAGGTCATCACTTTTTTACGTACAACCTAACCTAACGAAGAAGCGTGCAAAGAGAAGTAATGGTGTTATCATCATTATATATAACATTTAAAACATTAGTCAATTTGGAGAGAGAGAGCAAGAATGGGAAATGAATAGAAGCAAGTGGGTCGTGGTTGCATATTGCATTGTTGTAATTACTGTTGGAGCAGAGTCTGCAACACTGTTTACTCGTACCCATTTTCAAACGACAACCATTCCTTTTTATTTAAACATTTTTCTTATTAACTCTAAAATAAACTATTCATGTCTTCATGTTCTTTGTCTTCTTCCTTCGTTTATATCAAATGGGTCCAAAAATCATAGAATTCACACCATATGGATGGTAACACCCCTCCTCTCCAATTAATATTCATAATAAAGTATGTTTGGCTTATATCGTTTTCATATTATTTTTTTTCTAATATTATATATATACATTGCGTCCTCTTATAAAACTATAGTTGTATTTTAATTACAATGTTTTCCACATTTCGGGGCCTACTTACAAGCTCTATTTTATCGATGATAAATTTGCGAATGATAAAGTTTAACTACAATCAAATCTCCAATTTTGAAAACGTTACCTGAGCATTCAAATATCAGAGAGTATAGACTAAAATAGTAAAACCAAATACTTCTAAGAATAGTTACGCTAGAACAGTTAATGGAGCCATCCACTTTTTGACTAGTCTTACGATTTAGTAATATACTCATTCAGAAAATCCATAGAGTGAAATGATAAAGATAAGTAGTATATAGTTTATTCAATAAATGAAGTATTTGAAGCTCATATCCAATATAAATATTTTTGCAGATTTTTAATACATATTTTAATACGACAATAATATTTTAATACATATTTTTAGCCATTCATGTTGATATGATTCTTTTATTAAATCATTTTTGAAACGGATTGATTGGAACAATCCTGTTACTTATCAAGCGTATTTTTGAACAAATAAAGCTACCAAGCGATTTAGCCAACCAAAAAAAAAAAAAAAAGAAAGAAATTCCATAACGACTGAGTTAATTGAACACGTACATATCACACAGTTGTTTTCCAATCTAAATGCCTAACTTCTAAGCAACAAAATAAGAAATATTGAAAAGGGATCGATATAGATCGATCAGGACGTGCTAGATACTTACTATTGATTTTTAATGGGTATGTGGAATAGAGAGTAACACATTGTAATTAGACGTGCTTCATTTTCTCTCTCCGTGGAATAAAAGTTATACGACACTTTTTTCTCAAACTCAAATGAATCAAACTAGATTATTATGGCTATATTGAAATTAGATCGATTTTATTGTTAAGTGAAGAAAAACATAAGATTTGCTTACGACCTCTAAAAGAAACGAAAGACCATCTTCTTTTCTTTGGACAAAAGAAGTTTGGAAAGGGAGTGAATAGAGAGAGCATAGGTAATGTAAAGCCTAATAGAATTTTTTGATTTTTCTTTTTCTTTTCATACTCAACATATCGTAAAGCAAACACTATTTATCGTAGACTGTCAACAAATTGTATACGTGAAATCTCATATATATACACGAATTCTCATATATGTTTAGATAGATCATATCTATAGCTATGTTAAAACACCCTGATCCGGATTTCCAATCTTCACACATAACATACGGAAAACGATTTCATGAGAGTCCCATAATTTAGACAAGACGGTTGGTGTCAATTCAATTCCTCACAAAAAAATCCTTCAACAAACAGGCTAGATCCAACTAAGCATTCTACCCAACAACTAACCACAGTCCATCCTATGCAGCAAAACCACAATCACACGAACGTACATAACTTAACAAGCACCTCGACCGTTCGCAGACTCTGATTTCTCCTCCACGGAACCACTTCGTGGTCCGCTCGATCAAGTCACCCGACTCCACCTTCTGAACAAGCTTCACCAAACACCATCTCATCTTGTTATCTAGTCGTACAGCCAACCATCCTTAACGACCGTGTAATAAAAGAGATGAGCTAGAATACATCATTAATTCCAGCCATGAATACGCTTCTCCAATGAACCATCCGATTCACCATCTTACCTTTAACCCACACTCTTGAGGTCGAATTTGGTTCTCCATCAACCAAGACCTAGAAGATAAAATGGAGGCCATCCTTTCAAACACCATTGCCCAAAGCAATCCACAACTACACCAAGTTGCTCTACGTATTATATGGAGATTATGGACAAGTAGGAACTATCTACTTTTCCAACAAAGGAATTTTTCCTGGCTTTGATGAAGTAGCTTTCAAATGGACACCAAAAAACAACAATCGGGCAGCAGATTTGTTAACCAAAACTTTCATTCCAAACAATTTATGTTAGCATGTTTATACCTATGTTCCTTATTTTCTTTCACAAGAACTAAGTTGTAATATTTACTAACTTATCGTAATAAAGAAGTCGTAAAAAAAAAAGTCACAAGTCAATTTACAAATAACTGCATAGAAAAAAAAAATCTCTTTTACAACTGCCTCCCCACGTTCTCATATCCACTTCTTCGATCCAATTCTTCACCAACATGATTGCAAAAACAATGAGATGTTTAGTTGTTGCCGTGAAGATACTTTTTGTTTTTGTGGGGAGAATTTTGCAGAGAAGAGTAAAAGTATGAAGTCAACAAAAATTAGTGGCGGCTTTCAAGTATAAACCCAGAGAAACTCTTACAAGTGTTTTGTGGTATAACAACATGCAAAGACTGATTCCTTTGAGCTTTTTCTTTCAAGTCTTCTAATAAATGATGGGAAATTAGAAATAAAGGAGGTTTTTCCAAACCTTTGTTCATATACACATTTTTTTTTAGATTATCAATTGTGATGAAAATACCTCTATTAATAGATATAGTGAAGTTTTTAGGAGTTTAAACCAAAAAACAAACATAAAACTCATGTTAGTATACAACTGTGTAAAAAAAAATTTGAAAAAAAACTGTTTTGGGTGTCAAAAATCAGTTTGTAAATTGATGATTTCTGGTCTAAATTGTTCAGAAAAGACTCTCAACGATTTTTTCAAGTTCTGAAACACTTAGATTATTCATTCTACAGTTTGTACATGTTCTACGAAGTTTAGACGGAAAATTTGTTCTAAAAACTTCAGAACATGAATTTTGTATGTTCTACAAAATTAAGAAAATGTATTCTACGTTTTTCTTCATTCTACATCAATTTAGAATATATTTTCTACGTTTTACCATGTATACTAAAAGAAGTAGAAGATATATCGTAGACTTTTTAGAATTTGTAATATGTAAAACTTAGAATACCATAGAAATAGAAACAAAATAAATTAAATAAGAAAAGTGAATATTTTTTGAATAATCTTAATTTATGGTTACGATTCTGTATTTATTGTTTAGATATGTTCTAATATATTTTAGAATGTGTATTCTTAATTATTTAGAAGGTAGACAAATACAGAAAAAAATCGACATTCTAAATGACCTATTGGTTGTTTACCATCTCTTCCACCTTCCACGAAAATTTCACTTACCTGTTTATGATGCAAATCTACGTTACTTGTGGTGTATGAACACTGGATGCCAACAAGGAGTTGAGATTTATTGATGATGAAGAAAAACAAGATTTGAAACTAATTTTGATGTTCTTTCAAATTTTGTTAATTATAAATTTGATGGATATTTGTTAGATTAGTCTAGTCATTGAATATTCACTTGGACATTGGATGCACACCATATGGGTTTCACAAAAGCAAACTTGTTCACGTTTAATTGTTTTCAGTTACAAAAGATAACACAAGTAACACTAAGTCTCGTTGACACAAATTACAAGTGACACAAGTGCTAAACATAACCAAACCACTTTTGATTATTGAATCAAATAAATTGTAGTTTTTTTCTCTCAAATTACGATTTGGAGGAAAAAATCAATTAAAGGGTTAATAACTAATTAAGAGGTTTCTGCTCTAGTTAGAATAACTAATTAAGTAATTAAAGGGTCTTATTTCTTCAATTAAGTAATTTTATTTTTTAATTGAGGGTATAATTGGCTAAAATTTTTCTGTAAAATCTATTTCACCAAACTTATCTATATAAAGTATAGTGGACAAACTTTTAATAGAACCTCCTTTATTTCTAATTTTAATAGAACCTCCTCCAAACTTATCATTGTGTGCAGATTGTATCGAATTCATGAGTAAAAAAACCATGCCTAATTTTCTAAGGGTTGTTTTATAAGTAAATATATAATTAATTTGAACAGTTTTCATTTCACTTGCATGATATTTGATATATATAGCTATATCCATGTCGGTTAAGTATCCATCTTTGCTAAGATTAATTCTTAATCCACTACAAGAAAATAGCCCATTTCAGAAATAAGAAACCGTCGATAATCCCTTGGAAAAGGGTGTTTCTGACGGATTTCCAAGAACAAAGTGTACTCGGAAAGGACTTGTCCAAAAATTAAGAGTCGTCGGAAATCTGTCAGAAATTTCAGAGGGATTATTGAGGATTAAATAATTCCAAGGGCTTTTCGAGAATCGAGGTTTTTCAAAGATTTACCAAGGAAACAAACATTTCGACCGATTTCGGATATCATATTTCCAAGGGATTTCCAAAGAAACAAACCTAGAAGAATTTCCGAGGATTTTATTTCCAAGGGATTTCCAAGGAAACAAACCTAGACGGATTTCCGAGGACTTTATTTTTAAGGGATTTGCAAGGGTGTATAACTTTTGACGAATTTTTGAGAGAGAAGATTTTCGAGGACTCCCAAGAACACTTTTCGAGGACTTTCAAAGACTTATGTAGTTATGTTTCTGATTGAATTTAGCGAGAGACCTTTTTCCGAAAAATTTCTGAGAACTATGTAATTATATTTTTTTCAAAACTTCAAAACTTATTATTAAAAAAATATAATTATGAAATTAAAAATTCTTAAATTATTATTAGAAAACAGATTATATAGGAACACCAAATCATCCAAATACATTATCCAAAAATTAACAACAATTATCTAAATAAAATGAAAATAGACTTAAGCATATAAATAAATCAAAGAGGGGTAGGCGGTGGGAACTGTCCGAGATATTGAGACGCTGTGAATGTTTGAAGTTGTGTGACAACCCGTCCCACGGACCCCACTAGCTTCCCGCTAGCTGCCCCAACGGACCGTTCGTCGACCCTGCTAGCCCCCCGCTAGCCGTCCCAACGGACCCCATATATAACTATAAAAGATATATATGTGTAATAAATTACAAAAATATTTTGTAATAATTCACTAATAATTACAAAAAGAAAATCCATATCTTGTAGTTATACAAAGATCTATATCACAAAAACGAAATCCATATATTCATATAAATCTAGTTCTACAAAAATCTAATTCCATAGATTCCAAAACCTGATCAATTCTTCCCAAAGATAACAAATCCTAAATCCAACGACATAAGAAATTTATCCAATCCAATTCCTAATTCAAAAACCTAATTCCAAATTAGTAGAAGAGTAAATGTAAACTTAAAGCAAAGATTGGTTTGCTTACATATGCAAAGATGAATTTAAGGTTTGATGGGGTGAAACAGAAGAGAGAAGGCGACGCTCGGAGAATGGCTAAGTAAAGAGAAGGCAGAAATCGGAGAATGGCGCAGAAAATCGGAGAATGGCTAAGCAGCGGCGGAAAGGAGAAGAAAAGAAGAAATGAAAAGTTGTCTGTTCAGTTTTCTGGGTTTATATATTACGTAATTTCCAACGGAACAGGTCGTGGGAAATCCGTCGAAAATATTTAGGGCTTGTCATCCAAACGAAAAATAAAAACTCGCGGGCAAAATTTTTGGCCTGGGTTAACCGTCGAAAATATATAAAATCGTAGAAACGCCATCGCAAATTTCCCAGGAATTTCCGAGGACAAAATATTTTTTGCATGTTTAATGACTGACCACCCACGGAAACCTGTTGGAAATTTGCGATGGCTTCTTGAGGACTGTAAAATTTGTCGAAATTCAGACGTCCTTAGAAGTGTCTCGAAAATTTCATACGTCTTTCCAACAAATTTCATGTGTCCTCGGAGAATCCTCGGAATTTTTCTGAAACTTTCCAAGGGTCTATAGATTTTGTTTGATTTTTAAAGGTTTGATGCATAGTGTTGTTTACTGATCTACTAAGGTTTATTTGTTGATAGGATCACTTACAAACTCAAATTATAATATAAACACAAACATTTTAATAAACATCTCATTGTCCCTTAATTGCAAACTATAGTTTTCATATCATCTCATAAACACGTAAGTGTAACATGATTAGATTTGTAAAAAAAAAAAAATCCATAAAAAATGCTTCATTATTTGATTTTATTGTCACTTAAGGTATATTATAGTATTAGATAAACATTATATGTGACTAAAATTCAAAAAACTCATAATAAAAATTAAATTTCCTCGAAAAACTCTGGAAAAATGTGCTTCCGTTGGAAAGTCGTCATAAATTTTTGAGCCTTTTTTAGAGAACATTTATTTATTTTTGAACTGAAACGATCCAACCTATTTTTTTTAATATAATAATTAACTAGTGATCCATATTCACGAACAACCTAACGGCATTCAAATCAAACAACGAAAAATATCAACATTAAACCAACAATTATCCAACAAATACCTCAATAGAGTATATAACTAATGTCAATGATGTCTACAAATCCTAAATCAATAATTCAGAAGCAAACAACATGGATCAAATAACTAGCAACCTAAACCACCGTTCTAGACCGCATCGTTCCATTCTAACAACCTAACAACAGCATAAAACAATAACTGAGCCTCTAGAACATCCTCCTCTTCATCGCCTTGATTCCACGATCACACTTTGCCTTTACCTGCACCGCAAACAAAAATTAAGATGCGTGAGTATTATTATAAACACACAGTCAGACAATCCTCCCATCTACCGGGCTATACACATAAGCAAAATGACAAATACAAACAATACATAAAGAAACAAGCAAACCAGAAAACTCTGAACACATGCGTAGTCACTACGTCCTTGTGTCGACCGACACACTCCTTGCATTGACCGATGCAACGTCCATGCATCGAATGATGCACTCCATAAATCGACCGATGCAACATCTCCTGCGTCTACTGATGCACTCCTTGCATCGACCGATGCAATGCCTCCTGTCTCCATCATATCCCGAGCTGCGTCGACCGATGCACACCCTACATCGATCGATGAAGTTGCGTGGAGCATCGCTGAACACAATCTCCTCCGACTCCTCTCGGCTACGTGATGCTAAAAACGCCTTCCAAAGGCCACAAACACCACAACAAACACTCACAAGCAAACACACAAGCAATCATCAATTAAAATCACACAAAACACACATCTAATCGCTTAGATCAGCCAAGGTCATACAATCACCTCTAAACAAGAAGAATATGATTATAAAACCCACAAAAATAGCCTCTTAGCAAGCTCCTCTCACGTCCTCAGCCTCGGATCTCCCCTCACAGGGATAAATCCCTCCAGAAACAGTTTAGAACTCCTCAAGAACGTTCACAAGAACTTTTTAGAAGTTTCCTCTCTTTTGCAGAAGGAAAAAGTGACCAACCTCGTCCAAGGGCGTCGAAATAACTTTTTATACTTGACCTCTAGGGTTTCCAAAACCCAAAAAGCAACAACACGTGCGTTTAACTTAAGTTGCCCCGAAAACACGTACCTTTCATCGATCAATGCACACCCAAAATTGAGATTCCGGTTCACGGGCGTCACATGAATTATGACTGTTGCATAAATATATTACAAGGATTTTCTGAGGAGTTATGAATAAAAGTACTTCTCTTGGAAAGTTGTCGAAAATTTTCGAGCTTTTTTGGGAGAAGATTTATTTATTTCTGAATTACGACCGTTGTACATATATATATTACAAGGATTTTCTGAGGACTTAAGATATGAAAGGAAAACTCAAAACGAAAATTATAACATAAATCTTATTTTATTTTGGACATACATCCGATGAATTTCTTCAACACTTTATTATAACATAAACATTATTTAAATTATTTGATAAAATTATTCATTTTTTATAATATATTAACGGAACATTATCATTTAAATATTATTATTCTTCTTCTTCTACCGTAGAACATTGTGAATTTTCTTATTCAGAATCATCATCGAATTTGCCACGTTCTTCCTCCGAGTCATCAAAGATATCCTCTTTTTCATCAATGGTGAAATCAACGACAAGATCAACTTCTTAAAAGTGGTCAACCGCTTCAATGATACCCATTGTGTTTTGTTGCATAGGTTCTTGGTCACTATCATCAAAAATCCCAACAATTCTTCCTCTAAGATTGACTAACATCACTGTGGTGCAAGGATCATCAACATTATTGGTCCTCTGTGGATATCAAATGTAGCATACTTGATCCTACTATGATGCGAGAATGAAAGGATCATAGCAAAGCCTCTTTCTCGTGTGTATTGTTGTGACACCAAATTCATTATGTCGTACACCACTGCCAATAGTTAGATCATACCAATCACATGAGAAGACAATGCACCTCAAATTGATCATCCCTGGATTTCATGGAGGACGTCAGAGTATACAAGATCAATTGATTGTATCGATAAACCATAATCACAAGTTGAGTTTTCTTCAGTTGAAGAATTTTGAAAGCATAACTTGGAGTACAATACATGGGATACGCTGCCGCAACATATAAAGGCCCATTAACGAACTCCACTAACCACATAGGAAATGATTCACCTCTAGTGGACATTGTTGTAACATGTACAAATTATTTTGTTTAGTATTCATATTAGATAAGTTTGAGCTGGAAATATTTATTTATGAAAAATTAATTAGGAAAAACATACGTAGAATTGAATAAACATGGTGAGAAATAAAGAAAAATTATATTATAAGTTAAAAATTTTAAATTACCATTTTAATAGCAACAGTTGTACCTCTCATAATCTCTAAGCTCTTCACTATTTGTGATAATGTACATGTGCAAGTGTTTATGCTCTTCCTCTGTTATCCTTTGATTCTTCGATTTTCCACTTAATCGACCAATTTGGCAAATAAATTTGGGATTTGTGCTGGGTAAAAAGGTTTTTCCCCACCATCATCGTGTCGAGCAGCTTTTCTCATCTTCGTTTGGACACTTATTGGAAAATAATATTCAGAGAAGTGTGTGGTTTCTGTGTTGATGCTTTGTTTGTGTAACAATAGTACCCATGTAATGCTCAAAAAAATACATCCGTCAATATTGAACGGGGCCGCCAAGTGCTAATTCTCGGAGGAGATGAATTGGAAGATGTTCTATAACATCAAAGAAAGATGGTGAAAATTTTGCTCAAGGTTACATAGGATCACCGAGATATTTTGCTCTAGGCGTTGTATCTCTTCTACCGTAAGTGTTCTTGTGCATAAATATGGAAAGAACAAACTTATAGCTGCATAGTATAAAAAAATATATCAAGATATGCAAACATATAATTAAAAACTAAATTAATATGGATTTGTGTAATAATACACCTGCAATTGCTTTGTGTATGTCTTGTGGCAGAAGATACTCAAAGAGAAATGGAAGGAAACACTACATAATAACATGAAAATCTTGGCTTTTTGTTCCTTGAAACTTCCCCTCTTCCATATTCACAGAGTTACGAAGATTAGATGCATACCCATCTGGATATTTGACACGCATCATAATCCATTCTAAAAACGCTTCTTTGGAAGGTGCATCTAATCAAAATAGAGGGGTTGGTGCTTTCCCATTTGACATGACATGAAGTTTTCTCCGAGAACATATAGGATGCAAGTCAATCTTGACTTCAAATTGGCTTTCGTCTTTCCTTGAACATTAAATACAGTGTGCATGAGGTTATCAAAGACATTCTGTTCATTGTGCATAACATCACGGTTGTGCTTCAACAGAAGATCCTTCCAATATGGAAATTCCCAGAAAATACTAAACTTGTACCGGTTGTCAAGATCACCATATCCATGAACGGTACCATGCCCATTTCCGCCACAAACTGTTGTCTTCTCAGCACCAAAATCTCTTAACTGAGTCAAAAATTACTCCCAAGAACATTCAGAAAATGGACTATCAGAGACTTGTCTGTTATTTCTAAATAATGTGGTGATCCAATGATAAGGATGACCTTGAGGGAGCCATTGTCTATGACAATCAAATCAACACGTCTTACGCCCGTGTTTTAGTTGAAATGCATTGGTGTTATCTTGGCAATACGGACAAGATAACCGTCTATGGATTGTCCATCCAGATAACATACCATAGGCTGGGAAATTGCTTATAGTCCACATAAGCACCACCCGCATGTTGAAATTTTGGTTCACTGAAACATTGAACACTTCTACACCATGCTCCCATGACATTTTTAACTCATAAATCAGTGGCTGCAAAAACACATCAAGTGCTTTCTTTGGATGATATGGATCTGGAACAAGAATGGTGAGAAAGGGTATCCGAGATCTGGAACAAGAATGGTGAGAAAGATAAACACGAGTTTCATACACAAAGATGGCGGTAAATTATAAGGTGTCACGATAACTGGCCACAATGAGTATTGCTTGCTATGCTTTCAAAAAGGATTAAAACCATCTGTAGACAAATCAAGATAAACGTTCCTTGGCTTATATGCAAATCTGGGATACACTGACTGAAAATTTTTTATGCTTATGCATCCAACGGGTGCTCAATTACACCGTCCGATGTATGTTCAGCATGCCATCTCGTTGATCCCGCTGTACGTTCCGATTGATACAACCTTTTCAACCTCTCTGCTAATGGCAAATACCACATCCGTTTATATGGTATGAGAACTCTTCCACTTGTGTCCTAATACCGAGGTTTACGACAAAATCAACATTAGATACGAGATGCGTATTCTCTATAATAAATCATACAATTATCACTATACACATCTATCACCTGATATGGGAAACCGAGACCAGCTAAAAATTTTTGCAACTCATAAAATGAAGCTGATGAAACATTATCTTCCGTCAAAATTTATTTTACAAAATCAGTAATCACATCAACACAAACCTTAGATAAATTCCAATTTGTCTTTATGCCCATCAACCTAGTTCCAGCTGATAATGGTGAATGACCCTTCTTACAACAATCATACAACGACATATTCGCCGCATCTAACATATCAAAGAATCTGCGGGCTTCTAAGTTTGGTTCCTCTACTCTATCTCCATCCTGAGTGAATGAGGATGCATTCTCCCTAGATGCATCATTAACCATCTGAAATGTACCTATGTCTACTTCTATCGATGGTTCCTTTACAATATAATGTTGACAACTACTACCGTAATCTAGCATTGATTCACTCTCTCCATGCGCATACCATATCTTATAACCCGACATAATCCATTCTTAAACAAGTGCTTCCGAGAGAGGGTGTCCCTCAGAAATGCCGTGGGAATTTGAACTGCTTTCTTATAGTGATATAGGAATGGAAAACACATTCAGAGGCGTTACTGTAGTTCTCATGTTCTATGTATTCTTTTCTGTAGAGTAAAAATAGTTTCTTGAAGTTTCAATAATGGTTTAGTTAGAATAAGACATTAAAAAAAATTATTCAACTTTTTCAATAGTTTGACCTCTACGATCTTAACATAATTCCAAGAATAACCATTTCATTTCAGATCGTTGAACATCACTTTCTTGAATGTGTTTGAGAAAGCATTGCAAGAGGGAAAGAAAAACAGCAGAAGAAACTAAACAAATCTTGTGAAAGCCGCATGTGTTTTCTAGACAAGTACATGAAAAAAAAGCGCAGAAATATGAGTAAACCTTCACCTTTTTTTTTTGTTGGTGCAGAAATTAGCACCCATAAAATATCGATTTAAACAAAGGACAAACTGAATAATCTTGGAATCCGATTAAACTGGAGAATCTCGGTAAGGCCTGTTAAATGGGCTTGTCGGCAAAAGCTCACTGAAACACTTATTTTCTTATGTTGTGTTCTTATGCAATGAATGATGCAAGGTCAAACAAATAGACATAAGCATGGATGATCAGAAGATATGCAGGGTGTTTCAATACCCTTATGTAGTTGTAGCATAAAGGATGTCAATCCATAAAGTGTGTGTTGCATGCAATCAAGATGTAAACAGTGACTTAAGTTAAGCCAAATATGATGATGATTGATTTCTAACAATCCTAAGACAATAATGTAAAATGCAGAATGTAAACAATGCTGAATGTAAATTAAACAAGAGCAAGAACTAAACAAATGCAATGAAACAAAACTATAGAGGTGCAAAAGTAAATAGAAGAACCCAAAGGTGCTCGATCAAGCACTCGACCGTGTGTTTGGTCGAGTGGTTTGGTCGAGTTGAGCAATACGAGTAAATTATGCAATCTTGACAACTTTAAACAGAACATAATGCAATGAAACAAGATAAGATGCGGTAATAAACAATCAAATGACAAAGAAGGCTTCAAGAGATGGATTCATGGGCTGATGTTCAAGCTGTGGCTATCTAAACTGGTTAACAAACCTCAATCAAACATGAGCTATCTCTAGACAATGATCTTAATGACTCACTAATCCACTCTCATGACAGAAGTGATCAAGTTTAAGTAACATCCTAACCCAACTCTCATTGGTGAAACCATACTAAACATGCATTAAGGACCAGACCATTACTTGTCAAAAATCACCTTATATAACCAATATCTTGGGATAAGCATGATAATCTCCAGTATTAGCTTTATCTAACAACCTAAACATTGGTATGATGCAAGGAAGCTTAAGATCTGTTCTTACCCTCTCAGATATAAGAACAGCTTAGAGCACATCTAACCCAGAAGAGATATGTAAACAATCAAGCTTAACCAATCTAAACAACCACAACCCTAAACCAGCCTAATCCATCTCCAGAATCCTAACTCACTACTCAGATGAACAAAACATGATGATGATGAACATAAACCCAGAAAATGATGAAACTAGCATGATATGATAGATGAGATGATGAACAACAACTTAATATAAAGAAGCAAACTCAGATTCTCAATACCCAGAAAGTTATGAGACTTACAAGATATTAAAATCTGAGAAAAACAGTAAATAAAAGTGGCAAATGATATTAAAAAGCTAAAAACCCTTAAGGGTAAGAACTAAGGTTTTTTTTGTGGCTACAGGTACTTTTTTGCCTAAAGAGGGTCTTCTGGCGGCCATGGGGTACAAGGGGTATATATAGTGAGGGAAGCAAGCCCTGATTTGGCTAGCTGACAAAATAGAAAGGTGGCTTGATGTACTCGACCACAAGCGGTCGAGTGGTCCATCCTTCTGCTCCCCACCGGTTAAGTCTCTGAGTAGCACACGGTCGAGTGCTTCAGTAGCACATGGTCGAGTGCACGAGTAGTGGTGGTCGAGTGCTTCATGCTTTGTTGGTCTTCTCCTTGATTCAACTCCTATCTGCTTCAATGGTTGCACTCCTCTCATCCCAGATGTTATTTCCATGCTTCTTGAGTCCAATTCACCTGTTTAAACAAGAAACAATGCAAATGCAATGCAAATCCTACTCTAATGCACAAACAGCCCTTATGAAAGTAACAAAACAAGCTAATAAAACATGTAAAAGATGTGAATAAACAGTGGTTAAACAAGTAAAATATATACATATCAACCCCCCCAAACTTAATATTTGCTTGCCCTCAAGCAAACAAACAAGACATAAGAAGGAATAGAGGATTGAAGGTGGGATCTCAGAACCTTAAATGATATGCTCAAATTAAACCCTAGAGCTACTCTCTCAAATTAAGAGGTCACTGTAATACTTAGGTGTCGAATTCCACAAGAACTCAAGTCTACACAATAAATTATAGAGTTTTATGATTACGCTAAACAAGTTGATTTAAATAAGAAAAGCAATGCAAAATATTAAATAAAAACTGTGAAAATTCAAGGGATTAAAAAGCTAGGTCTAGGGAATTTCTTAGGAAATTACAAAATATTAAATAGGATTCAAGCAATTAAAATCATATCTAGAATTCTAAACTCTTTTGTAAAATAAATCAGTTCTCACTGCAAATATTATCTAAATTTAAAACCAGAAAATCCAAATCTCTTTTTATAATTTTAGGTTAAAAATCAGCTTTAAAAACAGGTTCAGATAAGTTCACAAAATTACTAAATCAAATCTCTTTGCAGAAAGTAATTTTGCTCATCAAAAGGTTTTATCAGGAAAATCAATTATATTCTCATATCAATTTATTTTCCTAAGTTATTAATTCTAGGTGATCAATCAAGAATTAATATGAAGAACAACCTATGATAAAGATCTAGAAAGATAATGAATCCTAAATAAACAGATCTAATAAATCATAAAATCCCTATGAAAAACCCTCAACCTAACAAACAAACTACTCAGACATGTTTGATGAAGAACAAGACATAATTCTGAATAACATGCAATAGATTTTGAAAAGAAAAAAAAAAGTTTAGAAATTCTTCTCTCGAAGGAGTTCAGATCTCTCTCCCAAAAGCTCTCAATATCTCTCAAACAATAAAAGCTGCTAGAATAAAACTTAAGGGTTTCTAAAACCCAAAAACAATATATGTATGTCCTAAAACACGTCAGAGACTTGTCTTGCAATTATGGAAAAACTTCAGGGCAGATTTGTAAAACTTCCAAAACTTGGCTCTCTCGTCGGATTGGACTGGGTGTCGACCGATGCTAAACGATGTCGATCGATATCATTACTCTGAATTGATTCCAAGTTGATTCCTTCGGATTAATGCTCCAAAACGATCCAAATTGCTCTACTTTGCTCCATCCATGCCAAAATCCTAGAAAACCTGTCAAGACTCAAAAACATCCTAGAAAACCTGTCAAGACTCAAAAACATCCTAGAAAACAAATAAAAAGACTCAAAAAGCACACTTATATCATGGTTAAAAACCGTAAAAACCATGATATATCATTAAACATGCTAATAGACTAGCTAGAATCAATGTCCAAGTTACTAGTACTATGATGCAAGATGCATGAGCTGTACTTAAAGATTTTAGCCTTAGACTTCCACATGCATTCAAATCAGTCATTTCCTTTAACATTCATTAAACAAGAACATGAATCAGATTATGCAATGTTTAAACTCATTTGGCTTGGTAATAAGGGTTAGAGACAAAAATGGTCTCTCTTTTGAGTGGGGCTTATTAATATCAAGGTTTCTCTCACAAAAAGTGGATTGAGCTTTAGAAGAAGGCTAAAGGTAAGATCACTTAGACACATACAAGAACAGAACCTTGTCTACCCAAAGGTACTCTAAGTGTTTGTTCCTAACATTCTAACCCCATAATGTCCTAGTTCTACCCTTTAACTTCATCTTTTCTCTTTTGCCCTTTTTCTCTTTTGTTTTTCAGTCTTAGGAGAGGTTTCTTACTTGATTTCTCTAGTGGAATGGGGGGTTTCTTTCTTAATTGCTAATGCTCTTTTTCTCACTTGTTTCCCAAGTCATAAAGCTTTTTACTAGACTCTTCTTTTCTTTCTTTCTTTTCTTTGACCAGAACCTTAATTAAAACTTTTACAATACCCTATCCTTTCACTTAGAGCTTAAGTTTACTGAAAAACACTTCCCTCCTAAGGACTTTACCCTTTTCTTTTTCTTTTCCCTCTTTTCTTTTATTTTTCAAACACACCAAGTCCCAAACCCAGGATTTAAAACCTAGTCCTATCTAGTTTGAAAAATGCAAACTAGAACTACACAAGGCTTTATTCTTGTCAGTTCAAACCTAACACTTTCTACCAAGCTTAATCCCAATATAAGCCTCACACACTCAAGAATAAACATGGCTTGAAAGAAAGGTTGATTAAGGGTAGGGGAAACTGATTAAATGATGAAATCAGCTACTTGGATCAACAAGAGTGGTAAAAAAAGGGAAAGATGATCCAAATATGTATAGAGTATCCATGAGTTTAAAACAATGCGCAAACTGAAAATTAAAAGTCAATATTAAGTTCTTATAAGTAGGAAAGGACTTCAAATCACAACATGCTTCAATTTAGGCCAGAATGCAATATATGAATTCTAGACTTGGTTCAATCTTATGTTTCTAACCACTCAACTATCATCAAAGTACTATTAACTTGGGCACTGATCCTAGTTTAGTGAATTTAAACAAGTTAACAAGGCTAAACTCATCATTGATCCCTAATGCAGATTATGAGACAATCCTATATGAAACATGCTAACAAGATCCTAATATGCAATGCAAACTACATGAACACTCTTTTTTTTAAAGATTTTCAAATTTTTCTGGTTTTTCTATGCCATAGATGAAATGCAAGAACTAATATGATTATGCTAAAAATTTGAAATAAGAAAATAGAAAACCATGTTAAATGATGTCTTAAACCCTCCCCTAAACTTAAATTACATAGTCCCTTGTGTAATAAAAATTTGAAAGAGAATTTAATAATTGAAAACAAACAAAATATGCAATTAAATGGTATAAACAATGGATAAGGTGATGATGGTACCTCATTGGTTGTGGAAGAAGTCATCAACAGCCTCACTCATGCTGTCATATGTGTAGTTTTAGCCTGAGGCTTGAATTTGGCTTGTTGATGGAGAAGGGGGGAACTCGACTATAGCTCCGGACATGCACTCGGTCGAGTGCCTGCTCGAGTTGCCAGGTCGAGTGGGTTGTGGTGGGTTGAATGGCTGTCCTTGCTGTCCATAGAAGGCTTGGTGCATGAAAGCAGGGTCCATGAAGTACTGAGGTGGGAAGGGAGGGTAAACTTGGCCATAGGGGTAAGGTGGATAACCTTGATGAGCTGGGAAACCATACTGAGGCCTGGGGAATTGCTCGGCCGAGTGCATTGGAGGCACTCGGTCGAGTGTTGGTTCGAGTGTACTGGTCGAGTGCCTCATGCTTTGTTGGTTTTTTCCTTGATTCAACTCCTATATGCTTCAATGGTTGCACTCCTCTCATCCCATATGCTATTTCCATGCTTCTTGAGTCCAATTCACCTGTTTAAACAAGAAACAATGCAAATGCAATGCAAATCCTACTCTAATGCACAAACAACCCTTAAACTATATGAAAGTAACAAAACAAGCTAATAAAACATGTAAAAGATGTGAATAAACAGTGGTTAAACAAGGTAAAATATATACATATCACTCACGAACATCATCGAGCGGACCTCCTATCTCTCTAAAGGCAACCTCCTACTCTCAAACACATAAAAGAAAAAAAAAACATAAAGGAAGATTTAAACCTAGATTTGATGAAGTTTTACTTATCTTGTAACCTAGATACTTCATATTAATAGGGAGGTTTGTCCCAGTTCCAAAGCATCCAAAAAAATAATACAAAAACCCTAGTTCTGCGATTGTTCTAGAGAGAAAAATTATCTTGTTACTCAAGAGATTTTATTCATATTCAAAAAGCCTTGAATCGATTTATTAAGAAAGATTGTTAAGTGAATTTGTTCTTCCCCTTAAACAAATTCATCGTGAGAATCCCTGATTTTTTTTTCAAACTGGAGAATAGAATTTAATAACTTACCAAAAATCTGTTGAATTTGTGAATAGATACATTGTTTTTATTCATTTAAATTTTTTTCAGTTAAAATCTTCTTGGTGGCTAAAAATTGTCGACAAGAAACTAAACACTATGTCATTTGTGTTCTATCTATTTATTTGGATTGACTATTGAAACGACCTGACCCGTTTTTTTTTTAAATTAATAAATAATAAATATAAATATAATATAAACTACAACTAGTGGTCCCATACCCACTAGCCACCTATCCACAACCACAACCAACAACGGAAATAGCAATACCAATAAATAACCAATAATAAAATAACCAATAATAATCCATAACATCAAACCAACAATCAAACATCATTAATCATGAAACCGGCAACCTAAACAATGTTTCTAAAGACCCAACTCTAGCAACCTAGCAACGCTAGACAACATACAATCGAATCCCTAGAACATCCTCCTCTTCATCGTCTTGATTCCACGATCACACTTTGCCTTTACCTGCACCACAAACACATATTGAGATGCATGAGTATTTGATAAACACTCAGTGAGGCAGTCCTCCTATCTACTGGGCTATACACACAAGCAACAATAATATCAATGTTCCAAACAATCAACAAACAAGACATACAAACCAGGAAAATCAAACAGTCTCGCTAGAAGGGAGGTCATAATGTTGGCTCCTCATCAGGCCGAAACCTGCATGCCATAATATATAAGGAAGTCCAATACTCGTCTCTCGGGTTGCCACCCTACAGCGCACCCCCGGATCGTCATCCGAAGTCGATATACCAACCATATTCCCAGGCCACAAAGTCTCAGAATATGGCATTACTAGGAGAACCTAAGTCCCCCAAGAGTCGCGAGCAAACAATTCTGAACACGTCTGATTCTATCCCTATCCAGGTTCCCTTCTCGTGGTTTGCGTAAGACATCTCAATGCCCTACCAACCACATATCCCCTCACTGGAATACTTCATGACCTCACATGGATCATCTCACTGCCACAAGGGCCAAATAAATGTCCTCAATAGGACCGTCACAAAGACCAAACAAATGTCCTAAACAGGACCGTCACAAAGACCAAACAAATGTCCTAAACAGGACCGTCACAAAGACGTAACAAATATCCTAAACAGGACCGTCACAAAGACCAAACAAATATCCTAAACAGGACCGTCACAAAGACCATCTGTCCCGAAGGACCGTCACAAAGACCATCTGTCCCGAAGGACCGTCACAAAGACCATCTGTCCCGAAGGACCGTCACAAAGACCATCTGTCCCGAAGGACCGTCACAAAGACCACACATCTGGCTAAACAGCCCGCCACAAAGGCCACACAATGTCTCAAAAGACTGCCACTAAGGCCACACAATGACTAAAAAGTCCGCCACTAAGGCCACATAAGCCCCTCCAAGGCTCTCTCCACTTTAGGAAACTTCTATTTCAGGAAACTTTCCTCCAAAAACCCCGCCTCACGGAAACTTTGTACCCCGAGCACCACCTCATCTTGTTACTTAGTCGCACAACCAACCACCCCAAGCGACCAAGTAAACAAGAGAGATGGTCTGGAATACTCCATTCCCGCTCCAGCCACGGATTACAGATGGGACTAGGCTATACAAGCTCAAGTCGCGGCTTGCTTCTCATACCACTTCTTAAAACTTGCCTTCATCCTCGCCTCAGGCTCCCAATTCTGCTCCTCAACACCATCACAGTCCCAAAGGACTCTCATCAAAGGAAACTTCTTCTTCCGAAGTTCCTTAATCCTCCTCTCGAGAACCCTCACTGGTCTCGCCTCCAAAGTCATGTTAGGCTGAAGATCCTCAGTAATCTTAGCTGACAACTGATCATCCTCACGGAGACACTTCCTCAACATAGAAACATGGAAAACCTTATGGAATGCACGCATAACCTCAGGTAACTCCAGTCTATAAGCCACTGGTCCAACACGCTCAATTACTCTGAATGGACCCATATACCTTGGACTCAACTTAGTCTCAGTCAATGACCAGTTCGGACCCCGCAACATGGCCATCTTGAGGTACACTTTGTCTCCTACCTGAAACTCAAGATCTCTCCTCTACCTATCGGCATAACTCCTCTGTTGATCCTGAGCCTCCTTCATGTTCAGCTTGAGAACCCGAATCTTCTCTGAGGTCTCCTGAACAAAATCTGCCCGTGTAAATGCTCCTCTCCCCCACCTGAGTCCAGCCATAACGGTGTACGACACGGCTTCCCATACAAAGCCTCATAGGGAGCCATCTTAATACTTGCTTGATAACTGTTGTTGTAAGCAAACTCTACCAAGCTCAAATGATCTTCCAATGGCCACCCCAATTCAAAACACACATCCTCAGCAAATCCTCCAACGTCTGGATCGTCCTCTCTGACTGTCCATCTGTCTGGGGATGGTAAGCTGTACTCATATGCACCTTTGTGCCCATCTCTGCCTGAAACGCTCTCCAGAACACCGAAGTGAACTTAGAATCCCTATCAGACATAATGCTCGCTGGCACCCCCATGCAACCTGACTATCTCCTTCACATAATTCTTAGCCAAGACCGCTGCTCCATCAGTCTTCTTAATGGCCAGAAAATGTGTTGACTTAGTCAACCGATCAACAATGACCCAAATAGCATCAAACGTCCTGGACACTTGCAAACCTAGCCACGAAGTGCATAGTAATCATATCCCACTTCCACTCTGGAATGGGAAAAACTCTTCAGTAACCCTCCTGGAACCTGATGCTCAGCCTTCACTAGTTGGCACACATCGCACCTCGCGACCCAACTAGCTACATCCCTCTTCATCCCGACCCAATGATAGTACCTCTTGAGATCACGATACATCTTAGTCGCTCCTGGATGAATAGAAAACTTGCTCCCATGAGACTCTCTCAGGATCTCCAGCCTCAACTCCTCATCCTTGGGCACACAAACCCGACCGTGCACCAAGATAGAACCATTATCTGAGACCTGATACTCTGAATCCATATCCTTTGAGGCATTCACCAGCCCCAAATCCTTCTCCTGTGCCAACCGCACTCTGCTCAACAGATCTGCTCTATCAGCTGCAACTAAACCCAACGGTTCCTGAGACACAACACACAAACTCAATGCACCGATCTCTCCTACCAGAGACTCCATCTCCTGCTCCTGAGCTGAAGCTACCCTCTTCCGACTCAGAGCATCTGCAACCAAATTAGCCTTACCAAGGTGGTAGGCTATCTCCAAATCATAATCCGCCACCAGCTCCATCCACCGCCTCTGCCTCAAGTTCAGCTCGGGCTGTGTGAATATATACCTCAGGATCTTATGATCTGTAAATACCTGTACCTTTGCACCATAAAGATAAGATCTCCAAATCTTCAGGGCAAAAACTACAGCACCCATCTCCAAGTCATGAGTAGGATAGCTTCCACAACTGCCGCGAAGCGTAGGCAATCACCTTCCTATGCTGCATCAGAACACACCCCAGAATCAACTCTAGATGCATCTGTATAAACCATATAGGGTTCTCCCTGCTCAAGCAAGCCAACACTGGCGCAGTAGTCAACATCTCCTTCAGGCTCGCAAAGCCCTCCTCACACTTCTGTGACCAAACAAAAGGAACATCCTTCCCTATTAAATAGTCATAGGACTGTGCTCTGCTCGCAAACCCCTGCACAAATCTCCTGTAGTAACCTGCCAAACCCAGAAACTTCTGATCTTTGTGGCATTCTCCGGATCTACAGAAACCCTGTCTGCAGACACAATATGATCTAGAAAGCCCATCTCGCGCTGCCAAAAACTGCACTTGCTCAACTTAGCTAACAACTTCTGCTCCTGCAGCTTCTCCATAACTGCCCTCAAATGCACTGCATGCTCCTCATGACTCTTAGAATAAACCAGGATATCGTCGATGAAAATGATGGCAGATACATCCAGAAACTCCTGAAACACACTGTTCATCAATCTCATAAACGCTGCTAGTGCATTAGTCAACCCGAAAGGCATCGCCACAAACTCATAATGCCCATACCTCGTCCTGAATGCATTCTTCCTCACATCTGCCTCATCTATCAGTATCTGATGATAACCCGACGCCAGATCTACCTTGGAGAACCAAGTAGCACCCCTCAACTGATAAAACAACTCATCGATCCGCGGAAGAGGGTACTTGTTTTTCACAGTGACCCGGTTCAAACTCCTGTAATCAATACACAACCGGAAACTCCCATCCTTCTTCTTGACAAACAACACCGGTGCTCCCCACGGTGATATACTAGGACGGATGAATCCCTTACTCAACAAAACCTTTAGCTGCTTCTTTAGCTCTGCCATCTCTGCTGGAGCCATTCTGTAAGGAGTCTTGGATAACAGCATCGTCCATGGTTCCAGTTCAATCGTAAAAGGATCAGACCGAGATGGTGGTAACCCCTGCAACGACTGGAACACATCCTCAAACTCCTCTACAACTGGAATACCGCTAACCGTAGACTTCTCCACTAACTCTGGCATAGATATGGTAATCAAATAAGCCTCACAGCCCTTCTCGATCATCTTCCAGCCTGAATGGCCGAGATCACGAGACTCCCCTAAGTCGGTCTAATACCCTGAAAAACCAACTTCCCTCCTGGACGCTCAAACTCCACTCTACCCCGATAGCAATCCAAATGCACCATGTGCCGATGCAACCAATCCATCCCGAGAATAACATCATACAACTCCACTGGACTGATAAGCAAATTCTCTGGCCACGACTCCCCTGTGATCTGAATATCAATTCCTCTGACTCGTCCAATAACCATCAGGAACTTGCCTCCCGCCACTCTAACAACTCCAGTACGTTCCTCGGGATCCCCTCTGATCCCCGCGCTCTTTGCACACTCTGGAGTAATGAAGCTATGAGAAGCTCCAGAATCAACCATAACATGGGACTTGAACCCGCCCACCAACAAGGTCCCTACACAAACCTCATGTGTAGAGAACCTAACACTTTATCACAGGAAACATAAAATCTGAACTTACTAAGAATTCACAAAGATGAAGTACCAGAAATTATACCTGGTGATCGCCCCAGCACTGGTTCCACCATTCTCTACAGTCGTGTAAGCTTGTGGCGCCTGCTCAATCTGTGCCATATGCTGCCCTCCATGATGCACCTGCTGCAACGCCGCCACTACAACCGGCTGCAACTTGGGACACATGGGTCTGATATGCCCCGGCTCCCTGCAATGATAGCACACACGAACCCCTGCCGTCGGAGCACTCATCTTGGGACAACTAGCAATCCTGTGATCCTTGCTCCCACAACCGAAGCAACTCGTACCACTCGGCCTCTGCGTAGCCTCCCACCTCCTCTTGGTTCTCTGCGCAGGCTTACCGCTCCTGCTAGACCCACCCTGCTGCTAAGCTCTACTAGGCTGAACTGCTAGACTAACAGCCACTGACTGTGCCCGGATGTCCTCCTCAATCCCTGCTGCAGTCTCAACCAGCTCTGCACGCGTAGCATAACTCCGCCCTCTATAGTGAACCCTTGAATCGTCACGTAGGGCCCTCAAAAACCTCAGGATCTGAGCCTCTTCAAACTCCATATCCTGACCCCCATACCTCAGAAGTCGACGGAACTGCACCTCCAACCTATCCATTGCCTCTCTAGGGAAATACTTGTGGTTGAACTCCAAGAAGAATTCAGCCCAAGACATCCCCCTCTGCACTCTCCTGGCTGCCACAGAACTCTACATCACCAGTCAAATGGTGGACCCCAATGTCCACCAAAAACTCCTCAGGACATCTCAGAGTATGGAAGTTACGTTCCACACTCGTCCTCCACGCCTCCGCAGCGGTAGGATCTGTACCTCCCGAAAACCGCTCGGTACGAATACGACCCATCTCTGTCACCACGCTGATATAACAAGAATGGACCCCCACATCTGCAGCCACTGGCTGCCGCTCCTCAGCCACTGGCTGCCGCTCCTCAGCCACCTCTGGTGGCACTACCTGAGCCTGAGCCGGTGCCATTGGCGGCAACCGCTCTAACAACTTTGCCAGCAAACCCGCAAGGTCGACACTCGGGACTCCAACCACTAGGACACCCGCACCTGGGGCCTTAACATCACAGGCTACTGGAGCATCAACACCGCCCCCTCTAGCCACACTCACAGAATCCCTCTGGACACCCTGCGACTCGCTAACACCCTCTGCTGTGACACTCTGGTCCTCGGTCTCACTAACCACTGGGACTTTGCCCCTACCACGACCACGTCCGCGTCCACAACCACGTCTGCGTCCACGACCACGACCAGCAACTGCACCACCTCTAACCATCTACACTACCATGAACAGAAGGCTAAGCACACAATTGACTAACTCACACAATCAATCAAGACATGCAATCCCAAACATCACAACAGAAACCTAGCGAACCCAAACCTAGAACCGTAAGGGCTCTGATACCAAAACTGAAACGACACTCCCTCTGCAATCGCGATCCGCTCGAAGCCGAGAGTCGAATCTCGCTCCCAACCTCCTCCAAATCGCCCAATACTCATAACCCAAGCCAAATACGCCTATAGGACCTGTAGCAACCAATCCTAGCAAGAAAAACACACAAAACAACAACAAACAAGCAAGAACAATGAAATCAAAGTCTTAGATTAGCCATGGCCATGTACTCACCTCTTTGCAGGAAGATTTGGACCAAAAGCAACGAATCCTACACTCCCAGCAACCTTCTAACACGTTCATGGCCCTATATCCTCACTCCCACAGCAAGATCTCACCAAAAACACCTTGAAATCTCACAAACTCTCTCAAGAACCTTTAGAAACTGTTTTCTCCTCTTCCTCTCACTCTCAAGCGGCGTAAGCCAACAAAAACACGACCCTAGGTCGTTTCCCCTTTTAAACCTCGGTTCAATGGTTTTCCCTAAACCAAACTGGTCCAAATCGATAATTAAATCGAACTGGCTGAACCAGAGAATGTTGGTGTCGACCGACACCACCATGGTGTCGATCGACACCCATCCCAGAAAACCAATAATTGGTTTGCGGATGTTACAAACTATACTTATGAAATATACAGTAAAACCTCTATAAATTATTAAAATTGGGACCATGAAAATTTATTAATTTAAAGAAGTTTTAATTTATCAATAAATTATTAATTATTAATTTACAAAGAGATTTTCCTAATTTGGTAATATTTTCAAAAGAAAAGTTTAAAAATAGGATTGAATTAATATAACTAATCTTTTTATAGAATGAAAATAATAATTATCATATTTTAAAGAGAATACTCGAAGTTTTTTATATTAGAAATGAACTCTAACAAAAATTAATGTGTATATATATACATATATTTTGATAAATTTATATAATTATCAATTTATAATATTGATGGGACCATAATTTTATAAAGAATTTTCAAAAAAATTATTATCTTAATTTTATTGAATTGTGTTCAAAATTACACTGGCCCAACTTGGGTCCGGAAAAAATATATTAATTTATAGTAATTATTATTTTAAAGAGTATTAATTTAGAGAGGTTCTACTGCATACTTTAAAAAGTTTGATTTTAGAGGTTTATCAATTTCTAACACAAATATAATCTTAACCAAATAAACTTTAAATCCCCTCAAACCTTCAATAGAAGTGAAAAGCTTTTGTGGATAAACAACAATTTCTTTAGGAAAAAGGAGTTGGTAGAAGTTAATAAATTTACACTAGTACAACAAAACCTCTATAAATTAATAACGTCGGGATCACAACATTTTATTAATTTATTGATAAATTAATATTTTATTAATTTATGAAGATATTTTTTCATTTCATAGTTTTGAAATTTCTCTATTAAAAATAAGATATTTTGTTATAATTCACACTTTATAGAATTTTCTTAATTTATAATTTCGGTTATCGTAATATGATGGATGTCAATAGTTTACTAAATTATCCAGGTGAAAATGATAAATGTTCAGAGTTTAGAAGAAATTGTTGTTACTCTCCTTCATGATGAAGTCCAAGAAGATATTGCAGTATCTTTATAACCAATTACACGTAAAGAGCCAACTATCGCGTGTAGGACGTGCCACAATTTTGGATGCAATTTGAGAAAACGACACAAAAAGTAATTGATACAATGGAAAATATTATAGATGAGCTCCAACAAGAATGCAAATTCGGCAAAGAAAAATAGAATCATATTTTGTTAAATTTTTTATATATATATATATATATACTATTAAAAGGGAAGCATTTTTAATAAGTAGACATAGAGATAGAGATTATCACAATAAAATGTCGTTCGAATAGAATAAGGATATGTATAATTCTTGAAGCCAAACATAAATAATTAATGAGAAACTGTAGAACCAAACAAATTTTATATGTGATACGTTTAGACAAAAAATCAGAATCAACAGATTGATATTTAAGTGAAGTAGCCAAACAAATATTAAATGATTATCAACACATAAAAATCGGAAACAAAAATATGGTAACATAATATTCATTTGTAATTTTGTATATGTCATTAAATCTAAACAAATTTACCCATGTAAATTAGGTACTACACTTAAAGCGAAGAAAACCAATCCACATAATTAGCACATCATACTTAATTTCTTCCCTTATAACATTAATTTTTTTTTAATAAAACGGAAGTACACAACTTCAATTTGGTAGACCATATAATATTAATATAGTTTATAACTAAGATTAATTATTTGATAGGTTATATGGATTAATTATTTGATAGGTTATAAAGACTTAGGATTAAAATCCTGTTTAAAAAGATATTTCAAAGAATAAAATAAATCTCCAAATAATATTTAACTAACCATATATAGGTAAAAAAGAATATTTAACTAACCATATATCGTGTTTTCGTGTTTCCACGAGTTTTCGTTTCTGAAACGTTTCGGAAACGGGAAACGGACATTAAAAAGAGTTTCCATGGTATAATAAACTTTTAAAATAATTTAATTTGGAATCTTTAAAATAGTTCAATTTGATATTTTTAAAAATATCATAAATATATGATAGATCAAAAAGTTAAAAATTATAAACACTCTAATTTGATTTATTATAGCACAAGTCAATAATATGTCACTATAATATGAAATTTTTTTTAAGAAATATGATTTCTTGCTGAACCCGGGTTAAAATTTCAAAAATATGATTTCTCGAATTAAAATTAATTTTGGAATATTGTTGTTTAGTAGGCTTTCTTGGTCACGATGATTTTGACAAACATACATTACATATTTGGTCCTAAAATTAATATGTGCTATACTATAGGTTAAGTCATATAATTAACAATCAAAATAAAATATATAATTTTAAACACTAAACAAATCAAATAAAATTAACAAACAAGAATTAATTTTTTATCACACAACTTAACCCGTGTTATACTGTGGGTCAAAATCTAGATATACTAGAATATATCTTACAAAATAGAATATATTAGAATATATCTTACAAAATAGAATATGTGATTATGTTTTTTTTTGGATGGAACATCTATAGTATAGCGCATATAGTGTTTAAAATTATATATTGTATTCTATTTTTTGCATAGTGTTCCATAAAAAAAAACATAATCACATATACGATGTTTTAAATAAAAATTACCAAATAAACAAAAAGAAAGAATTTCAACCCGTGCTAGAGCAAGGATCATATTCTAGTATATATATATATATATATATATATAGTTTATAACATTATTAATTAATGATATTTATGGGACTATATGTTTTTACCGAAGATTTCAAAAAATATTAGCTTATTATTTTTTCGAATTATGTCATTTTTTATAGCAGTCCAACTCTAGATCAGAAAAATTATTAATTTCTATATAGTATTAATTTATAGAGGTTCTACTTATATTTCACCTGTTAAGGAAAGCAAATCAAGTTATATATCAATAGCCTATTAATTAGCAACGATAATTACTCGATTTGAGTCCCTTAATTACAGTTATATGATATCCTATTATGAAGGCTCCTTTGATTAGCAAAGAACAAATAATCCATTATAAAAAGGAAAAAGGAAAACTAAGTAACCAACTAAACATTACAAAGAAAAAAAAAAGAGAGAGAAAAGATGCAAGTGTCCAATAGGGGGTGTGGTATTAACCATAACGCTAATCTTGTCCTAATTGACATCGTCAGTGGCTGCTATTCGAGAAAAACCATCTTTGATTGGAGTCGAGAGAAGTGTCCCAAAAGGTGATGATCCTATACATAATCGTGAAACTAATCCTCCTCCGCGTTCACCACATTATAGTTATGTTCAACCATCTATCAAAGCTAAGATACAAAAATCTTCTAATGTTAGAGGTAACCAGGGACGTGGGAACGGTGGCCGTGACTAGTTGTCCTCTCATGCTGAGCTAATTGTCACATTGTCGGTGACCATGTGCTTTCTCGCTTTAAAAACTGTATTACTGATTTTGTATCAGTTTTCTATGAATAAAATGTTTTAGAAACAAAAATAATAGTAGGAAAAGAAAACAGTACCACACGATTAAAATATTTTGGTTTTCCACATCGAATATAATTCTTTATAATTATAATTTCATTTTGCCCAAAAAAAAATATAATTTCATTATAACCAAGCGATCGACAATGATGGACCACCAAACGTCCAAACCCCTAACTTCTCAAAAAAAAAACAGTACGGCGACCATCGTGTTCGCCGCGTCTCTCCTCTGCTGAAACTGATCTGTACAATGTCCAGAATTCAACCGTCGTAGTTGTTATCGGCCGGAACATCCAAGCCACCGAACATCTGTTCTCAAGGAAAAAACTAGTGGTGGTCTCTCACGGTGGCGGTGGCTTTTCCATCGGCTGTTTCGGGGAGTAAGTTGATGCTGAGGCTTTGGTACTTAGAGAGCTGTGACTTACCGTTTTCAATTAAATTTAGGGTTTTTTTGAATTTATTTTTTTTGGAGGTAGAAGAAGTTGCAAGGAAAAAAAATATATTATGAAATCAAATTTTGAAATGATGTGATTTTGGAGACTTTTTTCTGTATTATAATCAAATATGTATGAAATAAGTGTATAGATAAAGAAAGAAATATAAATTAGAGAAGAGGTTTCAATCTCTAAATTCTAAAATAAGGAAAGCTTACCTGCGACAAAAATTAAAGAAGACTTCTTTCAAGATATGGTTTCTGTTTCTCTGAGGAGAAATGAAAGAAGATCCTCTCTGCTTTCTCTTTAAGCCGCTATTTGGGGTTACATACAAAAAGCTGTAAAATAAGAGGAACTTTGCAATTAGTATAGTATAATAGATATTTGGTGAATTCTATATATGTGCACATACACAGTACACACACATGGAGTCGTATATATGTATGCTTATATATATATATATATACATATTTAAGTACACACATGTTTATGAGTTCCTTATCAGTGAACAAAGACCAGGAAACATGGCTGGTTTGAGATTTTTGAAAGGGTCCAAACCATAACGTTCTTTTGGAGTGATTTCGGATCTGCACACAAGTGCGCATTGGAGATCCTGTCAGGACGAAGATTGGTCAAGCTCTAAGGCACAAGTGAGCTATGGTGGTGCAAGTAAGTACCAATCTATGTTTAAATGGCGAGAGGCAAGGTGAGGCGACAAAGGGTTGGTTTGGCGCCCTGCGCCTAGGCGCAATTCGTGCCGCAATTCGCGCCGCAGCTTTGGTGTCTAAGGCGCTACTACACAAACAAACATAAGGTCAGTCATAAATAATTGATTCCTTACCATGTAAGCACAATCTGTGAGTCTCAAACCAATAGATTATCATTTGAAATTGAAACATATAAAAAGACAATCCAATAATAGTTATAACAGAGAAATGAAAGCAAAGAAAAAGCCAAAGCCAATCATGAGTATGAAACATAGAAATGAAAACAAAGTAGAAGCAAATCCAACCAAAGTTTAAAACTTAAAAACAAAGCCTAAAAATCCGTCTCATCATCATCATACTCACCATCTTCCATACATACTTCAGTATCCTCATCTCCTCCCGTGAAATCTTCTTCAGCTTCATCCTCATCATCTTCATCAGTTAAAGTCATCGGAGTTGGAGATGGCCTTTCAGCCCTTGGAGTTGGAGTGGATCATGATGTTGTATTCTTCCCTTTCTCAGCTCTTGAAGACTTTGTTGATCCTGATGCTTTTTGGGCTCTAGTATTGTAGTTAGGTTCATTAGCTCTAGATGATGTGCTTACCGCCTCCCATGTTAAATCACCATCATCATACACTAGATCATTATACTCATCAGTAGACTGCTCATCTATTCTTCCTACCAGCCATTCACTACAGTCATTAATATCTTATAGGATGATGGGATCAATGGTGTGTTTCCCCTTGTAGTAGCATTGTAAAACGCGATTGTATTTAACAAACACCATATCATTCAAATGTTGTTGAGCCAATCGACTCCTTTTCTTGGTATGGAGATGTTGAAACATGCTCCAGTTTCTCTCACAATCAGTGGCACTACACTTGAGACTAAGAACCCTTATGAAAAAGTCTATAAGTGTTTGTGTAGATCCTCAATAAGAATTGTAATATCCACAAACCAATTTTTGGAGTTCTGAGATGAGTGTCGATCGACACCAAGGAGGGTGTGAGGTGACACTGTGACACCCCTGTTTCCGAGACTTGCGGAGAGATTTAAAAAAATTGATTTGGCACCTTTATCACCAAAGTGCACTTATCTTTTCGGTCAAGGGTCCTGAGAGAACTCCAGAGTTAAGCATGCTTGAGCTGGAGTAGTCTTAGGATGGGTGACCTTCCGGGAAGTGACTGTCAGAACTGTGCGAGTGAGGATAAAACACAAGACAATATCATGTTGTGATTTGTAGGGACGGTAACAAGTCTTTAAAGCTTCTAGGACGTAGCAAACCGATTGTCGGATATGGATGGGCTCACGGGCCTAGTGAAAGGACGTGAGGCCCATTAAGGAAGATGGGCCCAAGGACTAGGATTGGACATGGGGCCCACTGAGAGGTGGCGGTCGGGGCGTTACAGAGACCCCTATTTTCGGTTTGGCCAGTTTAGTTTTGAATCGTCAAACTAAATCGGTTGGGTTTGGGAAACCTTAAACCGAGGTATCTAAGCTGGAAGTCAAGGTTGCGAGTTCTTTGACCGCTCATTCTTGCGAGTTTTTGGAGACTTCTTGGCCTTATATGAGAGATCTGTTCGTGTGAAGTGGGGATCTGGAGCTAGGAACTTGTTGGAAGCATGTTAGGAGACTATGTTCGTCGGTTTTAGTCAGAATCTTCCTGCTAAAGAGGCGAGTGCATGACCATGGCTGATCTAAGCCTGAGATTCCTCTGTTTCTATGTTTTATGTTTGTTTTTGCTTGATTCCTTGCATGTTCGTGGTTGATTCGTGGTTCCTATGATCTTTTGGGGCTTTTGGGTGAGCCTTGGCCGCATTCGTGGTGGAAGGTGGAGAGCAGACTCGCAGCTTCGAGGAGAATTTGTCTGCAGGGTGGGTGTCGGTCGACACCAAGGAGTTGACAACGCGAGGACGTGGGCATGTGTCGGTTGACACCAGGTGGAGGTGTCGGTCAACACCAGGTGGAGGTGTCGGTCAACACTTCTAGGGTTTTTGGGTCAAGGAGGGGTGCCGGTGGACACCAGGAAGGTGTCGGTCGTCATCTAGTGGCCAGTGTTGGTTGACACCAACCCTTCAGCAGACGGCTGATACTTTCTTTTCCTGGTTTGATTTGTTGTTTGTTATTTGCTGAGCATGGGATTCTCGGTTGTCTGTGTGTATTGTCCAGTAGATGGGAGGATTGCCTCACTGAGTATTTGTGATAATACCAATGTGTCTCAATTGTTGTTTGTGATGCAGATAAAGACAAAATGTGATCTTGGAATCAAGGCAATGAAGAAGAGAATGTTCTAGTGACTCGATTGTTTGATGTCTGGGTTCTATTAGGTTGCTAGAGTTGAGTTGTTAGAATGTTGCTGGTTTAATATTTAATGACTTGTTAGATGATTTATACTAGTTTATGTTGGAATGATTATTGGATTAGTTGCTATTGGTTTATTTTTGATTAATTGCTGGTTGATGTTGTTGGTTATTTTCACTGTTGTATAGATTGGGGTTAGGTTGTTAGTGAGTATGAGATCAATAGTTTAATATTGTATTAAAAACAAAAAAAATGGGCTGGGTCGTTTCAAGAAAACCACCACCCAGATGGTGATTTTGTTGTCCTCTATCTTATTGCCATGGGAATCCCAAAGAGTCCAGAAGCACTTTGAAACTGCACCAGCTCGTCAGTTATCTTATTATGAGTTGAAAGTAAAGGAATTAACCTTTAGTTAGTGTTGTAGAAACCTTTTTCAATCTCTTCACAATGCACCCCAGACTCTTTGTTGTAATGAAAATCTAGGTTCAAATAGTAGCCAGCATCATGCAAAGGATGATGGAGTTAACAATCCCATCGCTTATCAATTAATGAATCTTTGTACTCTTCTTCTCTCCCAGTGAAGGTCATAGCAATGGCCTCTTTACGTTATGTATACAGATGCTTCCGGAGTAAGTTTGGGATGTGTGCTAATGCAGCATGGGAAGTTTGGGATGTGTGCTAATGCAGCATGGGAAGGTTATTGCCTATGATTCGCGGTAGTTACAGAAGCATGAGGCCAGTTATCCTACCCATGATTTGGAGATGGCGGCAGTGGTTTTCGCCTTGAAGATTTGGAGATCCTATTTTTATGGCGGAAAGGTTTAGGTGTTTACAGATCATAAGAGCTTGAAGTACATCTTCACTCAGCTTGATCTGAATTTGAGGCAGAGACGTTGGATGGAGTTGATAGCAGATTATGATCTGGAGATAGCTTACCAACCTGGTAAAGCTAACCTGGTTGAATATGCTTTGAGTCGGAAGGGGCGCCTTCAGCTCAGGAGCATGACATGGAGGCGTTAGTTGGTGAGATTAGTGCATTGAGGTTGTGTGCTATCTCACAGGATCCTTTGGGATTAGAGGCAGCTGAGCGAACGGACTTGTTAAGCAGTGTGCGGTTAGCTCATGAGAGTGATATGGAGATGGTGAATGCCTCTAAGGCCGAGGGTTCAAAGTATCAAGTCTCTGCTAATGGGACTATCCTTGTGCATGGTCGGATTTGTGTACCCATGGATGAGAGTCTGAGGTAGGAGATACTGAGAGAGGCTCACTAGAGTAAGTTCTCTATTCATCCAGGAGCGACGAAGATGTACCGTGACCTCAACAGTATTATCACTAGGTCAGGATGAAGAAGGATGTAGCCGACTAGGTTGTGAAGTGCAACACTTACCAGCAAGTGAAGGCTGAGCATCAGGTTCCAGGTGATTTATTGTAGAGTTTACCCATTCCAGAGTGGAAGTGGGATATGATCACGATGGACTGTGTAGTAGGGTTGCTAGTGTTGTGGACGGTTGATGCAATTTAGGTCATTGTGGACCGATTGACTAAGTCTGCATACTTTCTGGCCATAAAAAAAACCGATGGAGCAGCGGTTTTTGCTATAAAGTATGTGAGAGAGATAGTCAAATTGCATGGTGTGCCTGCGAGTATCATGTCTGACAGAGATTCCAAGTTCGCTTCTGTGTTCTGGTGGGCGTTTCAGCCAGAGATGGGCACGAAGGTGCATATAAGTACAACTTATCATTCTCAGACGAATGGTAAGTCGAAGAGGATTATCCAGACTTTGGAGGATTTGTTGAGGATGTGTGTGCTGGATTCAGGTGGCCATTAGGCAGATCACTTGAGCTTGGTGGAGTTTGCTTACAACAATAGTTGCCAGACGAGTATTGAGGTGACTCCTTATAAGGGGTTTTACATGAGACTATGTCGTACACCGTTATGCTGGAATCAGGTGGGGGAGAGGAGCATATATGGTGTAGACATTGTTCAGGAGACCTCAGAGAAGTTTTCGGTTCAGCTTCGGCAGAGGAGCTATGCTAATAGGAGGAGGAAAGATCTTGAGTTTCAAGTGGGTAACAGAGTATACCCCAAGATGGCCATGTTGCGGAGTCCGAACAGGTCATTGTCAGAGACTAAGTTGAGTCTGAGGTACATGGACCTGTTCAGAGTGGTTGAGAGGGTGGGACCTATTGCATATAGGCTGGAATTGTCTGGTGTTATGCGCGCGATCTACAAGGTGTTCCATGTGTCGATGCTGAGGAAGTGTTTTCACAAGGATGATCAATTGTTGGCTAAGATTCCTGAGGATATTCAGCCCAACATGACTTTGGAGGCGAGGCCAAAGAGGGTTCTCGAGAGGAGAGTCAAGGAATTTCGGCGGAAGAAGATTCCTTTTATGAGAATCCTATAGGACTTTGATGGAGTGAAGGAGCAGACTTGGGACCCAGAGGCGAGAATGAAGGCAAGGTTCAAGAAATGGTTCGAGAAGTAGGTTGAGGCTTAAA